>NC_089750.1:4859436-4864436 GCF_040412425.1 Macrobrachium rosenbergii | reverse complement strand
TTGAGCTATTTCAGTCTTTTTCACTCTGCATAAACATCTGTATACACTGTTTTTGATTTTCACAATCTTTAATCCTCTCCTTTCACGAACGTTCAGTACCCACATGTAATTTTCGTTAAGACGACTTCCCTTTACTCAGTGCCTACAATAATTACTCTTGCTTCGTCCCTTGATAACAAAGCATTTTCTGTCGTTCTTGCCTGTAATCTTTCCATGACTCTTCTCGCCATTCATTCTGGCTTGATCTTTCGTTGATAAACTACTTATTCCATCAGTAATACTGACATTCTTACTAATATTTGCTTTTCATTACTCTGGAATTCGTTTGTTCTCATAATCTCACTCAAGTTGGCAGTCTTAAGTAGACTCGTTTTGCACCGATCTAACAGTGCTTTCACGAGTCTGCAATTTCTCTTCACTATGCTATGTCAATGATGAATCATGCAAAAATGTTATTTTACCTTCCTTTCTCCATGCCTTCTAAACCTTTTCATTATCTTTTGCTGTCTTTTGTAACTGTACTTGAATTTTCCGTATCAGTAATTAACTAACATCCTTACCTCATTCATACTTTAAACCAACCTGCACACCAAACTAGCCACTCTCCTATCCACAATGTTTAGAAGTTTCTTGTATGGCGCAGAAAGGATTTTCCCTTAGCTCGACGACATCTAAACATAAGAAACATAGTAAAAGGCAGGATGTTCACAGATCAGTTCTTACCAAACCATGCTGGTTATAAACATCCCATGAGCTCTCAAAGGGCATCAGTCATTATAGGCGCATACACAGATTAATTTGTTTAGTTGAGTTCAGAACTTTCTAAATACTTTCTCGCGTTACGCAACGGTCCTCCCTTGATGTTCACGCCTCCACAAAAAGTAGTACTTAAAAAAAAAAAAACACTCACACACACAAACACACACACACACATAAAACTTTCAACCGTCGTCTGTTTAAACAAACTCTACGCTTTTTTTTTTTTTTTTTTTTTTACGAAAGTAATGCGATAGTGAACAACGCGGCTGAGGCTTTGAGGGTGAGACTTGTTGCGGTTGGGGGCAGGGTGGGGAAGATTGTCTTTGATAAATATGATAAAGACGATTAAAGGCATTAGTGAGGATGTCATGGTGAACGTGGTGAAAGTGACACCCGCTGAGCTTCCAGTTCCCAGAAGTGTCTTAATCTGAGGTCCTTATTTTTAGCAATTTAGGAAGCTCCCTTCGTCAGGCCAGATATTCTCAGGAACGGCTCTTTCTGTTAATCCCATTTATTTATTTGCTTAATTGAAAATTTGAGATCAAATTTACTGCTGTTAGTGCACAAAGCTTTTGAAGTAAGCTTGTATGTGTGTATGTCTGTGTGGGAGAAGACAAATAGGTTTTTTTAATGAAGAAAATTAACATCTCTTATGTATACGAAGCAGCCTTCGGTACTCGTGGGCCCAAGGCGAATAATTCCACAAAATACGGCGCTTGTTCCCTCAAGACCCGGATAGAGTAAGCCACGATAATAAACACACACACACATATGTATATATATATATACTGTATATAAATATATATATATATATATATATATATATATATATATATATATATATATATATATATATATATATATATATATATATATATATATATATATATATATATATATATATATATATATATATATATATATATATATATATATATATATCGTTTTCGTTACATTTCTTTCTCCTTATTCTCCTTCTGTCTGAATACTTCTTTCTTTATTTTTTCTTTTCTCACTTCTCATTCCATAATTAGTATAACCATACTGTCAAACATGACGGTAATATAGGAGAAGGTCGAGACGATAAGTCCCGATCCCAAGGACGTTACGTACCGTCCCGAAGTTCGGACCAAGGGCCCAGTGATACGAGATGCTGGATCCGGGCTGGACGACTGCATGGCTAGTCGTAGAGTTCATTTTATGACTGTTACACACGGAAAAAAACATGTATACGGATACACCCTGTGTTCTGTATAAAATTCTCTCAGACCCAAAATCGACAGTAGTAGTAGTAGTAGTAGTAGTAGTAGTAAGAATTTGGCCTTTGAAACGGCTCCCTTGTTCGTTCTACTTCGCCCTTGGTTGTTCTCGCTTAAGGCATAAGCTTGCATTATCCTTGCAGCCTTTAACACTCCCCCGAAAACACTTGTTTACCCTCAAACATACAGTACATCGCGTCGTTGGCCTCCGACCCTGAGACGCCATATCAGTGGAGAAATAAACTGGTAAACATTCATTTACTCTGTTCGGATCCGCATCTGCAGCCATTATTCACATTTTAATCTTGATGGGCAACGGATAAACTGTCATCTCTTTGACCAAGGGAGGCAGGTGCGCAGATAGGGCGTAATTTAAGCGCCCCCTTATGCGCAGAGTGAGTGATTGTGCGCCCACGTCAAGATAAATCAGTAACTTGACTCATCCGCATTACTTCGTGCCCAAGCACATCACGGTCAGTCAAAATATTGACCCTCTGAAAAGTGGAAGACGTATCGCTCCAGACCTGTCGAAAGCTGAAAGCACAAGAAGAAGAAGAAGAAGAAGAAGAAGACACTAAAGCAAGCACACATTACAATGGTGGTCTGATCTCTGTTGTGAAAATGCATTCCTAGCTTTGGTGGGTTTTTTGTTCTCCACTTAAAGGACCCCTCCCCCCTCCCCTCCAAGTTACTGTATGCGTGTTCGAAGGAGGTGGGTGATGGGGTTGGGGGGTGTTATCCTAGGGTGTGAAATTCTAACCTCCTTCGCAAGTCGGGTATCCTACGCGTCGTCAGGATTAATTGTCTGTACAAGGACATCAATTAAACGGCATAAAGGCTGTGTGGTCAAGTAGGAGAAGGAAACTCGGTTTCGAGTGTTAGGGACGTCGAGGGCCTCTGGTTCAACCCAAGGGCCAGAGGTCCTCAGAAGGGGCTTCTGGTTCACGCCTATAACGAGGGGTCTATGAGAATGCGCGGAGGGAGGGCGGGAGGGGTGGGGTGGGTGTTGGGAGGAGGGGGTTGAGTTGCGTTATGAGGGAGCACTATGTTGGGTCACTAAATGAGATAAGACAGAGAAGGCCTCTCTCTCTCTCTCTCTCTCTCTCTCTCTCTCTCTCTCTCTCTCTCTCTCTCAGCCAAATCCCTGTTGAAGTTCTTTCAGAAAAAACCATATGGATAGTTAAATTTCTTCTGAAAAATTCCTCTCGCCTCCTGTACCCGTATATTTTGCCTTTTCTTTAATTTCTTGATCTCCATCCAAACGTCAAGGATCAGTCACTCAGTTACCTGGACGAATATTCTATAACGTAGACACTCCTTTGCAAACGCCTTCTTCCTACCTTAACTTCGAATAAGCTTGTCCATGCTCTAATCTTCTAACCTTCTATGCTTATCTAATCTTCTAACACCAAGGAAACTGTTAAGTAGCCTTTCCATTGGTAAACGCAATCTTTCCCGTCCTCTTCAGATTGCTATCTCTCCCTTCCATTGGAAGCTGCTGCCCCCAGCAACATTTCTGCGTCGTCAGTCAGGTCAAAAGATCGTGTCCTGACCTGTCAGTGCTTACCCATCCTGAGTTTCGAAATCTAGCCTGAAGAATTTGGAGCTGAGAGAGAAGCGGAGCTAACAACACCCTCCACTTTTCGGAGGCGTCAAAGAACCCCTCTGAAAGGGAGATAGGAGATGGTACTCTGTTTATACTAATCTCTGAAAGCATTGCATTCTATCGAGCTGAATCTGGCCACGAACGATCGCCGGCCATCATCGACTCGGGGCTCCGGCAGACTTCCGCCGTCTCTGTTCTGGGCCGTGATGCACAACTCCAACATCTAGGGTTACAGCGATTCATGAAGAAGCATCTCAAACCATTCATTTTGCTCGGCATCTAAACACTCCATCATTTAATTTACTGCTGCCCCGAGGGAGAAAGTAAGCCCCTCCGCCCTCGCGTTATCAATCCCAGTTGCTTTTGATCGAGAACGTCGCCACTTGAGCCGTTAAGGGTGGGTAAATAACCGCATCATAATTATCCGCAATGACTAGTAATCTCCCTGCAGTGTTCTCGTCAAGAGTCGCTGTTGTAACCGTGATGAAATATAAGAAAGTAATTGGCGCCTGAAAACGGGGTTATTCAGTCGTCAATAAACAAAGGTCCTTTATGACTTTTTTGGCGCCGGATGCCACTTGCTAAATAGGTAATAAACTTATACTATACCAGTTTACACTGACCGATACTTGTGGGGAATAATTCATAAGACTTAGGAATTTTCGGCGCGTATACGATTTATACAAACACTGACATTCTCAGAGCGAGTGACTTTCGATTTTAAAGCCAATTCAAACAGTTGAAATTCTCGGTTTTAATCTTTAGGTTATATCCACTGATCACTTTTATTATTCTACTACTTTATACGTGTATTATAAAATCCACGTCAGAAGGTGAGTGAAAACCGGGGCTTTGAATAAGTACTTTCGTAATTTATTCTACATTTTCAAGTATATGTATGCATCAAATCGAAAACATTTCCCAATCTCTCGTAAAACTGAATGATATTTTTTTATCCCCCATTACTTTATCCCTATTTTGTTTTTCTTGAAGCGCAGAACTCACTTCAGGACCAAAATGGGAGTTAACGAAGGGTTGATTTAATCTTTTAATATTTTCTTAAAGTCTCGCATTGCAAATTAAATGACAGGAATCCAGACCGTTACAACACAGAAAATTAGAGACTGAAGACACCCTGACGAACTGTGACAGTCGTTACTCGGAAAGGACAAGTTTTTTTTTTTTATAATGAACAGGAAAATTGAACAGTATGACATTTAATGTGAAAGCAAAGGTTTTACATAATCTATAGGCCTGAGACATCATACTTAAGATCATTATGTGAGTCATATCCCATACCTCTCTGTCGTTCTGTTATGAAACATCGAGCGCACGCAACACACACAAAAACATACACACATATATATATACATACA
>NC_089750.1:4849436-4854436 GCF_040412425.1 Macrobrachium rosenbergii | reverse complement strand
AAACAAAGGCAATGCCACGCAGGAAAGAGAAACAGTGGAGAGCTGCAAGGCCTTTCGACTGATGGTCCTTTACTTAGCAGACTGTAAGTCGAAAGGCCTTGCAGTACTCCATTGTTTCTCTTTCCTTCGTGGCACTGCCTTCATATATATATATATCTATATATATATATATGTATATATATATATATATATATATATATATATATATATATATATATATATATATATATATATATATATATATATATATATATGCTGTGCGTGTAAGATTATATTCAAAGAATGTGAGCTAAGGTATGACCAAAAGAACGATGAAGAGGGGAGCAATAAATTGTAAGATTACAGTCATGGGAAAGTAAAACATGGCATTGTTATCATCGTTATTACCATTAACAGCGCCCAATACCTTGCTGGGCAAGGCAGTTACTCTACAAACAGGACCCTGACGTCAATCGCCAAAACAAACGTTCACAGCATAAAAGAGGAAAGCGAGAAATTCGCCAAGAATAGGAAAGAAGAGTGTATTAGATAGTCACACAGAAATAATCAACCTCACCTTCGCACGTCATAAAGGAGCCGAGGTCATTCAAATAAAACTTGGCATTTAACTCGACCCCACGCCGTGACGTCACGAGGGAGGGAATTCTGAATTTGATTTTCATTCACTTAATTTTTCTTTTAAATAAACTTTCCTATTTAATTTTTCTTTGAAACAAACTTTCCTATTTGATTTTCCTAGTCAATCGATAAATACGTTTCAGTTACAACTATGTAATCTAGACTGCAGACACAGAGGCTTGTTCATAATGCGAATAAGTAACATTTAGTTTTTTTCAGAGGAGTTTGTTGGCTTGCCGTGATCTCGAGGCATAAGCATAATATTGGAATGATGTTTACATTCGTGCTTCACTTCGCCATGACTTGCTTCGAGCATTTCCTGAACTGGAATTAACTTTAGTCATTATCCTCACAAGGACTTTATTTTTTACACCCGGGTGAGTTTTTTTTTTTATATTTATCTGTAAGTCAGCAACTAAGCAAAAAATAAAGAATAACAGAGGATAGTCATGAAGCTGAGTTTGGCCACGGGTCAAGGCCCAATCCTTTCATTTGGTTTCTTTCATCCCCATTCAGTGTTTCTGATTTTTTCCTCGGATGTCTTTTATAAACTTCATCCAGCAGGAAATTTATACCATCTTATTGTCCACACCGCCTGAATTAGTGCGTGCTATTCGCTTAGAAGATTCAGCATCCAGCTACTGTCGAAGAGCCCTTGGCTCTCAGACGAAAAACTGCATCCCATCCTGTGTTAGTTTTGTTGACTTTAAAGGCAGGGTCTCACGGACGCGTTTTTCTAGTTTATATTTGCAACCAGATTTTACCAGACGTGGCCAGCGTTGTTGACAAAAGAGAAAATGCGCATTTGCAGAACCTGTCTAAGCGGGAGAATAGAATAAAATAGAACAGAATAGAAAAGCTGCCCACAAAATTACTTGAACCAATCAGCTCAAGGGAAATGTCATTAGTGTAATTTCAGATTTGCGACTGGAATATTACACGTAAGCTACTGAGTGTTAAATTAACTTGCCCTATTTCGAAACCACCCTCGGGACGATGAAATTAAATAAAATGATAAAAAACAATTACATTTCATACACATCGAACGCTTTCAGACCCTTTCAGTGACCAGGACAGTCAGTGTCTGTGGTTCGTCAAAGCGTTATTAGTAAGGCACGAAATTCGTATATCTAGTTTATTTAAAAAATTCTTACCCAAATTTTTTCAGCTTGCAAAATGCCCCAATCACTTTTGACTTGACCATATCTCTTTGGTTCCCCTGCATCACTAAATTTATTTGTCGGGTTACGATACTGATATATAGTGATTTATCTAGCATTGCACTCGCTCAGTATCTGTCTGTAACGCTGCACAGAGCCATGGGCAAAGTCAAACGTCAGTAGAAACAAAAATAACAAAATCAGCAACAAAAATAAAATGAAGAAACAACAACTTTAACAAAGTCAAATGATGATTATAAACCTAACTCGGAAAAAAACCTTCAGATTTGCTTATCAAATGCCTTAGAAATTTTCGGTATCTGAAACGACTGAAAACTTGATAAAATAAATGAAAGAAGATTTGTAAGTAATGAAAGAGGTGTGGGGAGGGGGGGCGGCGGAGGAGGTCAACTTTCTGTCCAGGGAATTTTCTTTGTAAACTCATCCGTTTACCCACATGACTAAACACTATGGATGTATCTGGGAGCCATGATTCATTCCCGCTGAGAGAGAGAGAGAGAGAGAGAGAGAGAGAGAGAGAGAGAGAGAGAGAGAGAGAGAGAGAGAGAATAAATCGAACATTAATCTTTTCTATTTCACTCGTGAACAATCTGACGTCATTCAGACCAAGCACAACGGGTGCATACGGGGGAGAGAGAGAGAGAGAGAGGTCATTATTTTTAATACATACAGTATTTCCTTCTTTCCTTATTGACCACTTCAACAAATTGACGTCATATACGGCGCAGAAGAGAGAGAGAGAGAGAGAGAGAGAGAGAGAGAGAGATTACTCACTTGTAAAACCACAGCTTTTCCTTTACTCACCACCTCGCAAAGCCTGACGTCATGTGGGTGTCCTTACCTGGAAAGAGAGAGAAGAACCAACATAATTATGTTGACAGAGTCTCAGAGAGTCTTCTCAACAAAGTAACGATTAACAAAGGAAATTACAATGGGTAATGGTGGGACGTTGCAATGCTAATCCTAATTACTCACTTATGACTCGCAGATTCGGCGTTGCGACGCTAGTCTTCATTCTGCATTTCTGTCTTGTATGTAAGTTCGTGATAGTCAGGTGGCTGGGGTAGCTAGCGTGAAAAATGACAACTTTCCGAGCTTAATCGTGTAAGTAGTTTTAGCGTGAAGATGACAACTTTTGGAGCTTAAATCGTGCAAATAGTTTTAGCGTGAAGAAGACAACTTTCCCGAGCTAAAATCGTGCAATCAGTTTGAAATATGAAATATTGAAGGTCAGATGTCATAACTAACTTATAACATGAATGAGTGACGAGGCGATTAATACCTAATTGTTATTGATAAACGGCCTCTTATGATTATGTCGAGTATAATAATTATATCATCGATCACTCTCTATTAATTGGTAGGAAATCACGAAAGCAAGCAAAACCGTATTTTGCTTGCATACCAAATCAATCACAACGAATGAAGGATAAAAATAGCTCGCAATCTTCAACAGGTTTGCAATCAATCTCAATTCCATCTTCATTCACGGGCAATCGTGCAAGCAACGCCATTTAGCCGCCTCAAAAGAAACCCCTCCTGACGAAGTGGGTGGCGGGGGCGACTTAAGAAAATTAGCAAGTGACTTTTAAAAAGGAATCCGAGCAACAGCTGGAGCCGTCGTTTCGTGTTGAAACAAACGAGTTCCCTCGGTCATTAATGTGGCCTTCTTCCCTCGGAATGCGAAGTTGCAGGATTGCAACACGAGGGATCAGATGCCCTCTGTGATTGGGTACGTTTGGTAGTTGCATTCGTCATTTTGGCCAAGAACTGGCGTCCGAGGCAAGAAGTAGAATTACTGGTGGAAAAATTATGCCGTGTTTTACGTCGCTGAGAGAATTAACTGGTTATAAAAGAAGCAAATCTGGTTGGAAATTGAATAAATAACATTATATGTTGTTCGCTGTCACTAGTATAGCATTATCCAGCCGGCAGTGTCTGTGTATGTATGTGTATGTGTGTGTGTTTGTTATTTTTGTGCAGAGATGAAGACGAATAATATTAATCGACTTTTATTATGTACAAGAAAAATTTAATTTGTAAAGTGATCAAGATATCAAGATACCAATGATTCACTTGACAGAAGCAAAAAAACAACGATATATAAATAAAATAAAGTTTTTATGATAATTCAGTTAGTTAAACCAACCTACTAATTCATAGCTTCACCTAACAAGCTAATTGAACTAGTTGTCCCATGAATGATATTAAACACACTATAGTGGCTATTGAAACAAATAAAAATGAGAATTAACTTTTATTACAGCTGTCAATTGTTCTTACCAAACAGGCTAAATTAAAACTACTGATGTCAGCACTGTTAGAACAATAACATAAAATATGAATGAAATCACGTGACAGGGTTCAGAATATGGCTTGTGTACGTCATATACGAGTGTATTCTATATATCATACATGAGAGAGAGAGAGAGAGAGAGAGAGAGAGAGAGAGAGTCAATATGAGAGAGAGAGAGAGAGAGAGAGAGGTAGTCAATGTGATGCCAAGTGAAAGGAGGGAGAGAGAGAGAGAGAGAGATAGAGAGGTAGTCAATATGATGCCAAGTACGAAAGGAGAGAGAGAGAGAGAGAGAGAGAGAGAGAGAGAGAGAGAGAGAGAGAGAGAGAGACAGAAGAGGGTAGCTTTCCAATATGATGCATAGTACGAAAGTAGAGAGAGAGAGAGAGAGAGAGAAGGGTAGCTTTCAATATGATGCAAGTAAGAACGTAGAGAGAGAGAGAGAGAGAAAGAGAGAGAGAGAGAGAGAGAAAGGGTAGCTTTCCAATACGATGCCAAGTACGAAAGTAGAGAGAGAGAGAGGTGTATTTAATATGAGCCAGTTGCAAATGTAAGAGAGAGAGAGAGAGAGAGAGAGAGAGAGAGAGAGAGAGAGGTACCACTGCTGGTTCTCTCTCTCTCTCTCTCTTTTCATTAACGGGCAGGGGGGGCGCAATGCACATCCCTCAAACGTGAAAATATACAACTTCCCTCTTACGCAAGAATAACATTTGCGCCCGACGGAGCAAATAAACTTTCTCACGGTGATATCATTAGTGGCCGTTGGAATGTTATTGCTAATATCCGTCTGTGGCAAGTTTTGCCATTAGAAGAAAGAAAAATAAACGAATGCTTGGAAATATTAGGAGAGGATTTCAGTAGATTTTTCAGGACATTGGTATTTACACGTACCAAGACACACACGT
>NC_089750.1:4826936-4844436 GCF_040412425.1 Macrobrachium rosenbergii | reverse complement strand
GGAAATATGTAAACTTTAATTAGTTTCCTTCTGTGGACAGTTGCCCCTTATTCTCACTTTGTTCACATATGTGGAAGATTGTTTGAGGAATTCAATGGTATTTCCGGCTTGTTTCATAGGAAGAAGCTTTGTTGAATTTGAACAGTAGCATTGATAATCAAAATATTACAGTTCTAGGGAGTGTTTTGGAACCATGCGTATAATCGTAAGCGTGAACAAACAGACTTTTTAAAATGTGGTGCTAATCGAAAATACATTTGTTTTGCGTGTTAAATGCTAAAAACACTTTTTACATTTTTATGCTGCGGGCTTAAAGCGATGCTAATTGAAATCTATAATTTTTTCTCATTAAATGATGTAAAACCATTTCAATTTTTATGTTATAGGCAAGATAAATTTTACAAATCCACTGGCTTTTGTGAAAATCCTCTTTTATCAGACGAGACATAGACGTGCAAACATAACAGGAAGACATGGCCAACAGACAGACAGACAGAGAAAGACAGAAGTACCACACAGCTGCTGTCTCGAAGCTGTCGTCATACGGGAAGAGAGAAGTGGTTAGCACATCAATCTGTCAAGAAGTGGACGCGGCTTCTCCTTTTTTTTTTTGGCACATCGATAACGATAAGCCTTGATCTTTTACGAGGTCAAGACTGCATAACTCGAGCCTGAATTTTGGCTTTTTTTTGGGGTGGGGGAGGGCGGGGTTCCGTGACCACGTTGAATCTTCCTCCTCCAGTTCTCATCCGAGTTCGTCTTCGTTAAATTATTGATTCCTCCCCATTTTTTTTTGTATCACATTTCCTTCCCCCCTCTCTCTCTCTCTCTCTCTCTCTCTCTCTCTCTCTCTCACTGAATGATTATTTCATTCTATACTCTTTTTTTATCTTTCATTGGACCCATGAAAGACTTATATATTTTGTACCTACCTTGGCCTAAGATTGTCACTGGCTTAGTAGGGATGGTCACTGCTTGAACGGGTGACCAACGAGAAATGCATGACGCTTTCGCCACGCACCTTGAACATCCGTGGTGCACGGCGTGGAAATAGTGATCTCTCTCTCTCTCTCTCCTCTCTCTCTCTCTCTCTCTCTCTCTCTCTCTCTCTCTCTCTCTCTATATATATATATATATATATATATATATATATATATATATATATATATATATATATATATATATATATATATATATATATATATATATATATATTCAAATTATGAAGGTGAATCGTACACTCACGTGAACTGAGGAGCAAAGAAGGCTCTGAGAAGTACCAAATTTACAGCGAAATTTGGCCCACTCATCGTCCCTCTTCACTCCAGCAGTAGTAGTCGCGAGAACTCCTCGACGAAAATCGATCCCAGAGGCTTTAAAGAAGAAGAAGAAGAAGAAGAAGAAGAAGAAGAAGAAGAAGAAGAAAGTGTGGACCCAGCAAATAAACAAAAGCAGCGCACAAACTAACAAATAACTAGACACGCGAAGGAGGTGTTGAAACGATCTGTCGATATATCAAAACTCGAGTCGCAGGAGTTGTGGGGGTGGTTGGGGGGAGGAGGAGGAGGAGGAGGAGGTCGCGCGCAAGAATTGAAACCAGATTGCTTGCTTGCACGTGCGCATTTGTGTGTGTGAGAGTGGGTGGGGGTGTGGGTGGGTGGTAGGATCTATTGAAAGGATCTGGGAAAGGGTGGCGGGTGTTGGAAGGATTTTTTTTTTGGGGGGGGGACCTCATCAGACCGTAGGACTTGTTTTCAAGAATCTGGGATAGGAGAACACAGGACTCGCCCTAAAGGATCTATTGAAAAGGATCTGGCGGGTTTGAGAGGTCATGGAGGACGTGTTACACGGATCTTTTTTTTTTTTTGGGGGTGACCTCATCAGACCGTAGGACCCGGCTTCAAAAATCTGGGGTAGGAGAACACAGGACTCGGCCTAAAGAGTCCTAAGGAAGGGGTGGTAATAGTTCTTTTCCCAAAGAGTCTAGGGTAGGATTGACTAGGACTCGCCTGAAAATGTTGGGGATGATAATATGGGACTTCATCTGAAAAATATAGGCAGGAGAGGCAACAGCCTTGCTTGAAGGATCTGGGGTAAGAAAGCACAGGTCTTGGCTTAAGGATTGCTCTGTTTGAAGAAAGTGGAATAGGAGAGGTTAGGACTTTACTTGAAGGATCCACACACACACAGTGTGGTCTTGCATTGTGATCCTGCCCTCCTAGAACCCTCATACAGCGTGCCTTTTGAGATCGATGGATATACGATGTTTGGGTGTTTACACAACTGCTGGCGTTGTTTGCCTGATACAAGCACATCTGCACACAGCCTTCCTTCTTTGTCCTTTGACTTTCTGAAAGCAAACTTGCTTCAGTTGTGTCTTGAATATTAGTAAGAGAAACAGACTCACAAGGTTAAGTTTGTGCATCTTTTTTTCTGCATGTCGTATACACAAATTTTAGGGGTCTTTCTCCTATTACCAGTTTATTATTATCTTCTCAATATTATATTTCCCTTCTCTTACAAGTCTCCTTCTGGCCTGGGCTAAAAAAGGCTACTCAATCGCGCAAAAGGAACTTCAGAAGTTCAAGCGAAGATGCAGAGCATTACTGCCCTGAAACAGTCCTCCTTCTATTTTGATAATTTACTTACGTTTTTATCTGTTCATTAATTTATCAGTTCATTTTTCTTTTCTGATAACTGATCTCTTCTTTCTGCATTTCCTGTTACCTTCTGTTACTTCTTTCAGATGAACAGCAGCAGCTTCTCTTGAGGCTTGAATTTCAAGTCTGTGGCCCCTTTGGTGGGCTTCTTCCAGATGAATAGGGTTTAGTATTATTATTATTATTATTACTCAGGAGATGAACCCTATTCGTATGGATCAGGCCCACAGGGGCCATTGACTTGAAATTCAAGATGCCTCAGAGTATAAACAGAGGCAGAAAGGAGAAAAAGCAGCGAAGGATAATGTTGTGTTTAAGAAAAAAATAAGAAAGTTAAAAAATCAGTTTGTTAACGAAAAAAATTGTTCATAATAAAAAAAACAAAAACTGCGCCGAAGTTCCTTCGGTCCAGTCGAGTTTTCTGTACATCGTATAATCAAGGCCGTCGAAAATAGAGCTATCTTTCGATGGTCTTGGTATAATGCTGTATGAGCCGCAGCCCATGAAACTTTAACCACGGCTCGGTGGTGGCCTATCCTATATCGTTGCCAGAAGCACGATCATGGCTAACTTTAACCTTAAATAAAATGAAAACTACTGAACTTAGAGGGCTGCAATTTGCTATGGTTGATGATTGGAGCGTGGATGATCAACATACCAATTTGCAGCCCTCTAGCCTCAGTAGTTTTTAAGATCTGAGGGCGGACAGAATAAAGTGCGGACGGACAGACAAAGCCGGCACAATAGTTTTCTTATACAGAAAACTAAAAGCGCAAAAGGAGGATCAACACTTAATCAGCTTACTTTTAATTCAGACGACGTCAAAAAACGTAGTATCTTAATTCTCCTCTAAGAGGATAGTTCCTCCTAAGTTTTGCGGGATGATCACACGACTTCTGCTTGAACGCAATTTGGTATTTTTTGACGAATTTCCTCTCAAAAGTCACACTTCCGGAAACACTGAGTCAATTGGAAGAGGATGTAGAGCAACTTTAGAGTGCCTTTGCAACTTTGCCTTAACATTTTTTTATTTTCCTGTCGTCAGCAAGTGTTTTATATGTCTAGATAATTTTTTATGGTTTGTTTACTTTTTACTTTTTATATTTTTTTCCTATCGTCAGCAACTGTTTTATATGTCTAGATATTTTTTTATAGTTGGTTTACTTTTTATATTTTTTCCTATAGTCAGCGACTGTTTTATACATCTAGATTTTTTATGATTTGTTTACTTTTTACTTTTTATATTTTTTCCCGTCATTAGCAACTGTTTTATATGTCTAGATTTTTTTTTTATTTTTTTACTTTTGATTTTTTTTCCTATCGTCAACAACTGTTTTATACATCTAGAAATTGTTTATAATTTGTTTAATTTTTACTTTTTATATTTTCTCCTATAGTAAGCAACTGTTACTTTTTACTTTTTATTCTTTTCTATAGTCAGCGACTGTTTTATACATCTAGATATTTTTTATGATTTGTTTACTTTTTTTTTTTTTCCTATCGTCAGCAGCTGCTTGATCCATTAGGCATTTTTATGATTTGTTTAATTTTTACTCTTTGCTGTTTTTATTCTTTATTTCTTTCACAAACGCAGGCACTTTTTTACTTGGAAGTCTGCTTCGCAAGGAGGAGGAGGAGGAGGAGGAGGAGGAGGAGGAGGAGGAGGAGGAGGAGGAGGAGAAAATATTAAGATAATAAAAAATCAGAATAAAAAAAAACAACGAAAGTAATAACACAGGTAAAGTCCAATATGAAATTTAAATTAAAATAAGAAGATAAGGATTCAAAAATATAAATACATTAGAACAGAATTAAAAAATAAATTGAAAAGTGCAAAAAATAGGTCAGGAGACGGCGTATGGGAATCTGGCACACAAAGAATTTTCATTTTTATTTCTCTGTGTTCTTGAAACTTTATTCCATCCCAATTCGCATCCTGGTATGACCTGCATATCAACTACAGAAGCGCCTATATCTGTGCCACCCTACAGGAATAACAGAACTTCGCTCTCTCTCTCTCTCTCTCTCTCTCTCTCTCTCTCTCTCTCTCTCTCTCTCTCTCTCTCTCTCTCTCTCGTATTCGTTTGTCTGGCTCTTTCTTCAATTATTGTAAACGATTTTCTCTCTCTCTCTCTCTCTCTCTCTCTCTCTCTCTCTCTCTCTCTCTCTCTCTCAACTCAGGATCTTTAGTTTTATATTTACCAATTTCATTTCATAAATCACTTTTTATCTCTGTATATTTAAGTATGTATGTATGTATATGTGTATGTATGTATGTGTGTATGTCTGCACACACGTTTCAGAAGATTTATATAGTGTCAAAATAAGTCGTACAAAAATACCTTCACTCAGATGAATGTTTGAAAAACTTATCACCTTAAAAGTGAACAATAAATATTTTTATTATTTCAAACGAACTTAAATATTTAAAACCATAAAAATTTTAATTCTCAATATTTTTTTTTTTTTTAATTAGGCGAAAGTCATGACGGCTGTTTAACAGTTTTTATTTTGTCCAAATTTCAAGGTGAGTCACCTTTAATAATCCCTTTTTTGACGAAAATATTGAGTCTGGGTTGTGTGAACCTCAAGAGTATTTTTTTATTTCATTGACATTCTCTCTCTCTCTCTCTCTCTCTCTCTCTCTCTCTCTCTCTCTCTCTCTCTCTCAATTTGTTTGGCTGGTTCTTTCTTCAGTTACTAGTAAAAAATTTTTTTGTATGAATACTCTCTCTCTCTCTCTCTCTCTCTCTCTCTCTCTCTCTCTCTCTCTCTCTCATTCTCTTCTCTCTCTCACGCTGTTCTCAATTTGTTTGGCCAATGAAGAATTAGAGGAATTTATTTCAGTTCTTCAGTTTCTAGTAAAAATTTTTTTTGTATGAAACTCTCTCTCTCTCTCTCTCTCTCTCTCTCTCTCTCTCTCTCTCTCTCTCTCTCTCTCTCTCTCTCTCTCTTCCTTGTCTGGCTCTTTTCTTTACTAGTAAAAATTTTCTGTATGAAATCTCTCTCTCTCTCTCTCTCTCTCTCTCTCTCTCTCTCTCTCTCTCTCTCTCTCTGACATGTAAAATCACAAAATTAGAAGCAGGTTGCATTTAATAAAAAAGAAAACGACCTAAAATTACAATGCCTGCTAAATATTAATCAAAAGACGTTTTAAAACAATTGCAAGGGAGTTCAGTAAACGAAGCCAAGATATTTTAATATTGTCTGTATTAAATATTTTTTTCATGATTTTCGTGGTGAAATCAGACTTACTGAACTATTTCAAGGATGAATATTTTACTTTTTTTTTTTGCAGTTTAAGCCAGTTGCAACTACCGCATTCACGGTGATAACGGGAAGAGTTATTAAATCCAAACAAGAACAATAATTCAGTAGAGTTCCGAATAATTATACCAAGGTAACAAAAAAAAAAAAATAAATTCGAAGACAAACAAAATGATTAAAAAATTCCACACTGTTGCCGTGTAACTTAATTAAGCGCGTTCAGCAACGTGCAGACGGTAACGGAAAACTGCTTCTTGTCGCTTTGCACTTTTCGTTCCACAGCTTGTGTGTCTGCGAAGCAAACTGCATGACTTGCAATTCCCATTCAACAGAGACTTAACCTGCCTTGCAAGGTCGAAATTCCTATTACGAAAAAAAATTAGTGGCTCACAAGATCGACTTTTCTGTCGAAGAAAAAAAATGGACCAATGAACGCGTCCTTTCGTAGAAGTTCCGACATTCCCAAGGTCCAGCAGTGAGGGCGGAAATAAGATTTCGGCATGTATCTTTTTTCGCGCCCCCTTTTCACGTCCCGTTTCGGTGACTGAAAACAGTCACTCGACACGGCAGCAAGGTGAACGAGGCCGATCAGGCGTTGTTAGCAAAGGGGCGAGGAGGAGGTGTGTGTATGTTTGCGTAACGAGTGGATACAATGCATTTCCTTTCTTTACGGTCACGGTAATGGAGTCCACGTCATTTCTTTATGTCAACTAATTGAATGCAAGCGCGTAGGGTTCTTGAGGGTGTTTGCTTGAGCTTGGATACGTCCTCTACTACTTGTTTGAGTACTTGAAAGTAGTATATGTCAGGTGTTTTATGGACTCATTTGAATTATACTGTTTGCACACATACTCATTATATATATATACACCTATTTTATCCACATTTTTTTAGTAATTAATTGTATATAAAATTTCTTCACGCTACCTTTAGGAATATAATAATCTTTACATTAAATAATTTGTATTTTTTAAATTCCAGTGCTTATATAATAAAAAAATTGGCCATTGACTTTCCTAGCAACCACTCATGATAGAGAAAGCAATTATTATTATTATTATTATTATTATTATTATTAAATGACAATACCTTATAGGCAAGTTTTCACTAAATAGAATTCACGTGGTCAAAAAAATAAATAGGAAAGTAGAATAAAATAACTATGAAATAATAAGGGAAATAAATCAACAGATAAACACAAAGACGGACATGAAAAGAGAGAGAGAGAGAGAGAGAGAGAGAGAGAGAGAGAATTCTACGGAATAATCACTCCTAAATTCGCGTATCCGCCATGACGTCATTAGTCTTTATCTTCGTCACTCGCGCTCTCAATGGTATGTCGGTGTGGACTGAGGCTAGACGAAAGGTTGCTCTGTGATTGTACGTTGGGACGAGACTCTCGTTGTTTTGCTGTCGTTCCAGAGGCGTTGATCTGGTCTCTGGTCGTACTAGAATCAGTCTTTGTTATGAGGTCGTTTTAGAGGCTTTGTCTGGGTCTGTGGTCGTACTAAATTCAGTCTTTCTTTTGGAGGCTTTGTCTAGGTCTGTGGTCGTACTAAATTTAGAATCAGTCTTTGTTCTGAGGTCGTTTTAGAGGCTTTGTCTGGGTCTGTGGTCGTACTAAATTCATTCTTTCTTTTGCTGGCGTTTTAGAGGCTTTGTCTGGGTCTGTGGTCGTACTAGATTCAGTCTTTCTTTTCCTGGTGTTTTAAAGGCTTTATCTGGTCTGTGGTCGTACTAGATTCAGTCTTTCTCTTCCTGGCGTTTTAGAGGCTTTGTCTGGGTCTGTGGTCGTACCAGATTCAGTCTTTCTTTTGCTGGCGTTTTAGAGGCTTTATCTGGTCCGTGGTCGTACTAGATTCAGTCTTTCTTTTGCTGGCGTTTTAGAGGCTTTGTCCTGGTCTGTGGTCGTACTAGATTCAGTCTTTCTTTTGCTAGTGTTTTAAAGGCTTTATCTGGTCTGTGGTCGTACTAGATTCAGTTTTCTCTTGCTGGCGTTTTAGAGGCTTTATCTGGTCTGTGGTCGTACCAGATTCAGTCTTTCTCTTCCTGACGTTTTGGAGGCTTTATCTGGTCTGTGGTCGTACTAGATTCAGTCTTTCTCTTGCTGGCGTTTTGGAGGCCTTATCTGGTCTGTGGTCGTAATAGATTCAGTCTTTCTTTTGCTGGTGTTTTAGAGGCTTTCTCTGGTCTGTGGTCGTACTCTAGTAGGTTCAGTCTCTGTGGTCGTACTAAATTCAGTCTTTGTTTTGGGATCTTTCTAGAGGCGTTATCTGTTTTGTGGTCGTCCTTTAGTAGTCGTGAAGCAAACCGCTTGAATGTAGCGTCGGATATGAAGTCAGTCCTCTGGATAACAACGTCAGGTCTGAAATGGTCAAGAAAACAACGCCTGATCTAGCAGTTCAGGAAAACAACACCGGATCTGATGGTAGAAACCTCAAGAAAACAACACCAGATCTGGAGTCAGTCTTTGAAACCCACAGGATCTTTCTGGAGTCAGAGAAGCAAGAAAACAACATCAGATCAGAGACAAGATGTGAAATCAAACCCCAAGAAAACAACAACAACAGTTCTGGAGTTAGATCTGAAGAAAACTTAGTGGAAAACACCAGATCCGCGATAAGATGTGAAATCAAACCCCAAGAAAACAACACCAGATCTGAAGTCAGATCTGGAGAAATCTCACAAGAAAAAACACCAGAACCACTATAAGATATGAAATCAGACCTCAAGAAAACAACATCAGATTTGGAGTCAAATCAAACCCCAGGAAAACAACACTAGATCTAAGGTCAGATCTGAAGAAAACCCACAGGAAAACAACACCAGATCTGGAGTCAGGTCTGAAGAAAACCCACAGAAAAACAACACCAGATCTGGAGTCAGATCTGAAGAAACCCCACAGGAAAACAACACCAGATCTGGAGTCAGATCTGAAGAAACCCCACAGGAAAACAACACCAGATCTGGAGTCAGATCTGTAGAAACCCCACAGGAAAACAACACCAGATCTGGAGTCAGATCTGGAGAAAACCCACAGGAGAGCAACACTAGATCTGGAGTCAGATCTAAAGAAACCCCACAGGAAAACAACACCAGATGTGGAGTCAGATCTGAAGAAACCCCGCAGGAAAACAACACCAGATCCGGAGTCAGATCTGAAGAAAACCCACAGGAGAACAACACCAGGTCCTAGAAAACCCACAGGAGAACAACATCGTACCAAAAGTCGAACCAGAGGAAAACAAACCGAAGCCCTGAACGATGAACCCACACGAAAACTGAAGGCAAAAGCCAGGAAAGCGAATTGTGTAACGCACTACGTCAGGCCGATTGGACTGAGTGCGGATATAACCCTTGTACCTTCCACTGGTTGGGACCCCGGATGAGGGAGGGGCGACTGTCACTCTGTGATTAGCATCGTCCAACACTAAAAGTGTCCTCCTCTCTCTCTCTCTCTCTCTCTCTCTCTCTCTCTCTCTCTCTCTCTGCAAATGCGCTCGTGTTTATAAACACAAATGTATGGTTACTTGAGGAGTTGTGATAAAGACAGTGCCCTCTGAAAGAAAAGAGACACGCCCCTTTTCCCTTGTATCTAAATATGTAAAACATACATACATACATACATCCACACACACACACACACACACACATATATATATATATATATATATATATATATATATATATATATATATGTGTGTGTGTGTGTGTGTTTTCCTGTGGTTTGATTTCAGATGTGCCTTCAGACCTCATGTTGTTTATATATATATATACAAGTTAAGTATACCTATAGTTTTATATATATATATATATATATATATATATATATATATATATATATATATATATATATATATACACACATATACACATATACACATATATATATAAGATATATATAAAATATATAAAAATATATTATATATATACAGTATTATATATATATTATATATATATAACTTAATCACATACACAATTATTCTGTGTATTAGCAGAATTACTAACATGACCTCATTCAAACTGGTTACCAAACTGGATGGTATTTAGTGGAGATATTTATTCAGAAAAACTTACAGGCTTTCTAGGACAAACATTCCTTATTATGAGGACTGCCTGTCCTAGAAAGCTTGCAAATTTCTCCGAATAAATATCTCCACTAAATACCATCCAGTTTGAATGAGGTCCCGTTAGTACTATATATATATATATATATATATATATATATATATATATATATATATATATATATATATATATATATATATATATATATATAGTGAGAGAGAGAATATATATATACACTGTATATATATATATATATATATATATATACACACATATATAAAATGAAATATATATATATATTTATATAAAAAATACAATTAAAACATCAAAATGAAAACATCAAAGTTCATAAAAAAAAAACAATCAGCATCATCAACAACAACAACAAAAAAACAATAACAATAATAATAGCATAATGTTCGCCACGACACCCAAACGACATTAGCAAGAATTGACGAGCTAATGCAAAGCAATGGATATTTTCAACCACATTCAATCGCCATTGTGGTTGACAGGACGGACGGTCCTGTCACATTTGCGTACGGCATCGAAATGGACAGTGTTATCACCATTAACCACGACACCGTTTTTACAGTGTCGTCACTATCTCGGTTTTTATGTGTAATTATGTGAATCTGGGTCATGAGCGCATCAGCTGTGTGTATGTATGTATATTTGTATGTATGAACGTTATCAGATTTTTCTAATGCAACAATGGAATCGGTTTGGTTTCATATTCATTTGCTAGCTTTATTTTGGTAGCTTTCAGTTGGCAAAGGAGGTGTTTATTATTATTATTATTATTATTATTATTATTATTATTTATTATTATTATTATCATTATCAAGCTGCAGGTTGGATTATTATTATTATTATTATTATTATTATTATTATTATTATTATCATCCATACCGCAGGCCTAGTTGGAAAAAAAGTTAAGTTTACCTTAGTTTTACCAGACCACTGAGCTGATTAACAGCTCTCCTAGGGCTGGCCGGAAGGATTAGACTTATTTTACCTGGCTAAGAACCAACTGGTTACTTAGCAACGGGACCTACAGCTTATTGTGGAAACCGAACCACATTATAGCGAGAAATGAATTTCTATCACCAGAAATAAATCCCTCTAATTCTTCTTTAGCCGGCCGGAGACTCGAACTCGGGCCTAGCGAGTGCTAGCCCACAACTCTACCGACTCGCCCAACGAGGAACTTGCCTAGTTGGGAAAGCAGAGTGCTACTGCAAGCTCAGGGGAAAGCAGTAAGTGCGGAAAAAGAAGCAAAGAACAGACTATAAAAGAGAAATGACAAAGATAAACAAATAACAAGGAAAAACAAATAAAATAAAATAGACAAACTACGAAATGAGGCTCATATGAGTCTGCTCAGCAAAGACTGCCAACTGACGAGACAAGTCTGATGGAAACACGGAAGAATAAATAAAGAAAAAATAAAACTACTACTATTGGAAGATGACAGGAGACGAATATGGGTACAGGGAAGCAGTAGAAGAATTCCAGAGTCAGGAATTATGTCGTTCTTACTTTGAATGTGCAGTAACTATCCATCTTTTAACAAGTAGCTGTTCTGACGGGTAATGATTTTTGAAACGTCACAAAGACTGCAGTTAGAGATTTAAGCTTGGACACTACGAGAAGAGTTGGTAGACTGATTGATTTGTTTATGTCATCTAGCGATAAACGTCTCTGCGTACGGATGCCAGAAATGTTTTTTGTTATTAATTAATTAATTGATATTAAAAAGAAAATATTTAATTAAATTTTGATAAAATTTCAAGGAAAATTCTCTCAATCCACGCATGCTTCATCATCCTTTCACAATTTATTCGTGATAAAAATTACTTGTATAAATGATAAAACTAGCAATTATTCCTTAAAACAGCAACTGATTTATATAAATGATAAAATAAAAATTCAAGATATGATAAAACTAGCAACTGATTTCAAGATATAAATGATAAAACTAGCAATTGATTTCAAGATATGATAAAACTAGCAACTGATTTCAAGATATAAATGATAAAACTAGCAATTGATTTCAAGATATGATAAAACTAGCAACTGATTTCAAGATATAAATGATAAAACTAGCAACTGATTAAAAGATGTAAATGATAAAACTGGCAACTGATTGCAAGATGTAAATGATAAAACTAGCAACTGATTACAAGATGATAAATACAAATGATAAAACTAGCAACAACAAGATGTAAATTAAAACTGGTGTACAAATGATAAAACTAGCAACTGATTACAAGATACAAATGATAAAACTAGCAACTGATTACAAAATATAAAAGATAAAACTAGCAACTGATTACAAGATGTAAATGATAAAACTAGCAACTGATTACAAGATATAAAAGATAAAACTAGCAACTGATTACAAGATTACAAGATATAAAAGATAAAACTAGCAACTGATTACAAGATATAAAAGATAAAACTAGCAACTGATTACAAGATTACAAGATATAAAAGATAAAACTAGCAACTGATTACAAGATACAAATGATAAAACTAGCAACTGATTACAAGATATAAAAGATAAAACTAGCAACTGATTACAAGATATAAATGATAAAACTAGCAACTGATTAGCAAGATGTAAACTGATTACAAGATATAAAAGATAAAACTAGCAACTGATTACAAGATAAAAGATAAAACAACTGATTACAAGAATAAAAGATAAAACTAGCAACTGATTACAAAATATAAAAGATAAAACTAGCAACTGATTACAAGATATAAATGATTACAAGATTACAAGATATAAAAGATAAAACTAGCAACTGATTACAAGATTACAAGATATAAAAGATAAAACTAGCAACTGATTACAAGTTTACAAGATATAAAAGATAAAACTAGCAACTGAAAACAAGATGTAAATGATAAAACTAGCAACTGATTACACGAGGGGGGAAAGTGAGAGTGGCGGACGTGTCAATAGAGCTCACTTCAATTATGTACTTTAGTAAAAGCTACTGACCTTAATTTTACAAGTAGAGCGAAGGATACTAATAGGATTCGTTAAGGATCCATCGAATCCTGGAAATTAATGATGCGAACCAAAATCCTGGCCTACATTCCTTAGAGGGAATCATTCAAGCGCATTTCAAATTAAGAATTTCTTACTTTCAATAATTTCACTGATAATATGTTTCTCAAACGAAAGGGTGGCTCTAGGGAAAAATAAACACAACGGTAACTGGCATATTCCTGTTTTAAATTACTACTGAATCGTGGGTGAATCTCCCATGGAATTTTATTATTATTATTATTATTATTATTATTATTATTATTATTATTATTTTTCGGGGGTTCAGCTGCGATTCAACGTTTAAAAATGTATGTAGCAGTGATCTCTCTCTCTCTCTCTCTCTCTCTCTCTCTCTCTCTTTCTATATATATATATATATATATATATATATATATATATATATATATATATATATATATATATATATATATATATATATATATATATATATATATATATATATATATATATTATTCAAAATATGAGGATGTCAGATATTTCTGGGAGTCTAAACAACTATTCTACAACAGAATCACTCGGACCTTTGAGCCGAGTATGCGCGCGCGCAAGGCCTCGAATTTGGCAGAGCCGCTCTCTCATAACTGACGCCCAGTGCCTTACATAACAAACGATGCATTAACAAAACACACACAAAAAAAAAAAAGAAAACAATCAAGAAACCTTGTAGATAATCACTAACAAATGACTTTGGCAAGGGGGCGAAGGACCCCTATTTAAAAAGCAAGGTTGGGTACTTGGGATCAGAGGACACATTCGTCAGAAAGATAAATCATCGCTGGTCCGTAAATAACTTAACGATATTGTCTTAATTAAAACGTCAGGGAAATGTTCCGAGGACTGCGGTACTTAGGTGCAGTATCCCCATAGGGGGGAAATGTCAGAGGAGCACCGCACCCGGTGAACTGTAGGCATTACTTAATCCCTTTTACTGTACCTCCGTTCATATTCTCTTACTTCCATCGTACTTTCCACCCCCCATCCCAACAACTGTTCCACAGTGCAACCGCGAGGTTTTCCTCCTGTCACGCCTTTCAAACCTCTTTACTCTCAATTTCCGGTTCAGCGCTGACTGACCTCATAGGTCCCAGCGGTTGGCCTTTGGCATAAATTTTATGTTCCAGTTCCAATAAGGTAGATTAAATTATCATAGGCATCTACGTACTTTTCAGCTTAAAAATATGCGGTTTCAAGAAAGAATGACATGGAAAACTTTTACAAAATATGAACAAATTAATCGACAAATCTGATGCAAATTCTCTAATCTACCTTTATTAGTTATGTATAATTTCTAGACATCGTCAAGCACCAAAACATCTGATCACCTTGAAACCCACGTCGCATCATCAACAATAATCTCAGAAGGCAATCAGTCATTGCTAACTAACTTCAAGAATATTGAAGGCGCACAACGAAAAAACAACTTTATAACTTCGTAAAAAAAAAATGACCCAAAGAAAAAATGTTGTCGAGGAAAAATGACAGGAAATGAGGAAATGAACCATAATCTCTTCAAGCATGTGTATAGAGAAAACGATGTTTTCACTGGCGCACGGCGGCTGTGAAAACACGTTTTTCCAGCTGTGCGCTGACATGAATATGGTCCCGGGAGACTAAAAAAATTCAGCCGTCGGCTTTGGTCTGTCGTCTGTGTTTGTTACAAGCAGCCGGGTGTTCTGGCCTGCTGCTGATTGGAGTGTAGACGTTGGAAACGAAATAAAAAAATACAGGTTTTCAAACGACAAAAATAGTCTAATTCACAAGGAGGCATGACTTGCAGTGAACACAAACTCCTGCCAAGTGGAAGAAGAAGAAGAAGAAGAGGAGAAGAAGAAGAAGAAGGAAAAGGAAAAGAAGAAGTATAAATGCAAGGAGAAACAGCAGTGAGTCGCAAGAAAATGAAAAATAAGCAGACCAGAAAAAAATGTTTCAGGCAGAGAGAAACGTAAAAAAAAAAAAAAAAAATCTGCAAGAAAATAAAAAAAAACAAAAAGACAGGAAAGAAAAAGAAAAAAAAACAGCTTTGCAAAAGCAATAACGAAGCGGATGAAAGGTGGATGACTTGCAAAGCAATGGCTGGATGGAGAGAGAGAGAGAGAGAGAGAGAGAGAGAGAGAGAGCAGAGCCACGGTCATTCTCACAGGGTTTACCATGCGACAGAACACCCAAGGACCTTTGGGTAACCCTCAGGGTATATAATATATACCCGGGGGACACTCCTGTCACTCAGTTATTGCCAACTTGACATACGAGGACATGGTATCATTGAGTGACGACATTCCTCATTACAGGACTGATAGGGACATTTGATAGTAGAATAAAAAAGAATATAGAATTTAGGCCACAGGCCAAGCGCGTGGACCTATGAAGTCATTCAGCGCTGAAATGGAAATTAACAGTAAAAAGGTTCTAAAGGCGTAACAGGAGGAAAACCTCGCCGTTACACAATGAATCAATTGTTAGGAGAGGGCGGAAAGTGAGACGGAAGAAAGAGAATATGAACGGAGGTACAGTAAATGGAATGAAAGGGGTTGCAGCTAGGGGTCGAAGGGACGTTGCAAAGAACCTCAAGCAATGCCTACAGTGCACCACATGAGGTGAACAAGAGAGAATATCCTGCGAACGGTTTCATCCCAGTGGGATGAGGATTACCTATAGTCTGGGTGCTCCCGTTGCGATGTACACTTTGCGGTGCACCACAGTCGATTAACAACTAGGTACTCTTCACTGGTTAGGTTAATAGAAGCGTACTGGATTTTTCGGTAGTTTCAGAAAATCGTCCATGTTTTTACAGCTCGGTAATTCACCGCTGGGCATTATGGTTAGAAACTGTACGAGCTAAGACTGAGAGAGAGAGAGAGAGAGAGAGAGAGAGAGAGAGAGAGACTTCGTCATTACATTTATAAGCAGCACGTGTTAATACTGAGAGAGAGAGAGAGAGTCAGAGAGAGAGCTGCACGTGTTAAGAGAGAGAGAGAGAGAGACTGACTTCGTCATTACATTTATAAGCAGCACGTGTTAATAAGAGAGAGAGAGAGAGTACGTCATTATATTTGTAAGCTGCACGTGTTAATACAGAGAGAGAGAGAGAGAGAGAGAGAGAGAGAGAGAGAGAGAGAGAGAGAGATAAAGAAAACGATGTTTTTATACAATCATCTGCCCATAAACATGGGGAAATAAAAAAATTGGCATAAACTACAGCATTATTAAGTTTCCTGTCCAAAGGAGGAGTCAAACATCACACCAAGACGATGTTGGGATGTTGGAAAAACTGGAATGAATTATTATTATTATTATTATTATTATTATTATTATTATTATTATTTTATTATTATTATTATTGGAACGATAGGGAAATAAGGAGACAGACGAACGACATTCGGCCCCATACATTTTACCTCACGCGATTGCTCTTTTCCGGTTAGTAGACAATCCCCCCCTCTAACCATCCCCGTTGGTTCCCCCCACCCCCGCACCTCGTTCAGACAGCGACAGTAACCCTATCATTAATAGTCTTCATTGCCCTCATTATTATCATGAAACGTATTTAGATGATGGTGACAGCTCATTATTTTTTATTAAAATAATGACAAGTACATCATCAGTAGTAATATTCCCCATCTTCTTCTTCCTCTTCTTCTTCTTCTAATTATTATTATTATTATTATTATTATTATAATTATTATTATTATTATTATTATTGAAAAACACAAATAGGCCTACTCTTGAATGATAAACGCTAATTGGAAAACTATACTTCTCAAACCTAGCCGTAAATACCCTATGAGAGAGAGAGAGAGAGAGAGAGAGAGAGAGAGAGAGAGAGAGAGAGAGAGAGAGAGATTGATGGGGTGTGCACCAGTTCTCAGACAGGAGAAAAGAAAAAGACTCACAGGGACTTGCAGAGTGAGTTTTTACGCGGCTGAAATGAATAGAGAAATGAGAATGGACATTCCGAGATATTCCAGGAATTCGTCAATGGATTTCAAGTTCTATTTCTTTTTTTATGATGAACGGTCGGTTTAAGGTTAAACCTACCACTGATTTACCGTGGTAAAAAGTCACAAAGCGTACAAGGGGCCTGGTGTGGCCCTCTGGGTTACTGGGTCTGGGTTAGTGTGTTTGGTATGGCCATCTCTTGGTATTCCGCCCATCGAGACATTTTTTTTTAAAGGGACGGACTCCTTTTTTGTTTAAAGGGACGGATTCGTCTACTCTACCATTACCTGAGGTTACTTTGACCTTGGCGAAGAAGTTGGACTCTCTCGTTGATTCGCTCTTATTGTTGACCATTCCATGACGAATGTCTGCCGATCAAGAATGTGACTCGACGTCCAGCACGTGGACCGTAACCTCATTCTTGAGACTTAGATCTTAATGGCCCCATTTTATTAATGATTGTAATTACCTACCGAAGGATCTC
>NC_089750.1:4806936-4816936 GCF_040412425.1 Macrobrachium rosenbergii | reverse complement strand
AATACTTTAGCGTATATGTAAATGTGTATGTATATGTATAAATATGTATATGTATGTATAGTTTGTCAAATAGGAATCTTATCATTATTATGAACTTTCACAAAGTGCTTGTGACCATGTCACTGAGTTGATATCGAGTTTAATTGTATAATCATATTAATTTTTTGTATAGAAAGTTGTATTGTACTTTCATAGTTAACCGAAGATTCTTGTAATGTGGCACCAGCACATCCACCCCTTCCTCTCTCTCTCTCTCTCTCTCTCTCTCTCTCTCTCTCTCTCTCTCTCTCCAGCCCAGCTAGCAAATTATACGACATTGCTAAAACATCGTCAAATAATAATAATAATAATAACAATAATAATAATAATAATAATAATAATAATAATGCTTATTTCTTATAAAATACACTAGAGTGAATTTCAGTACAGAGGTCAACAACAAAATACTAAAAAAAAGAAAATGTTAACCTTCATAAAAAAGATATCTTTGCATATTATAACCAGACGAAACTAGATTCAGAGAACATTAGGTAGCCTGAGGATAGCAGGACAGCTATGAGGTCGGCCACGGGAGGATAGCAGCAGTGTGACACCCTCGGAGTGGATAGCCCCATCACAGGTGGACGAGGTGATGGATAGATGGAAAGATAGATAGATGGATAGCCACCCAGCCATCCTCGCCTATCGCTGCCTGTAGCAGGATATGGGGTAATTGGCACAAGTGAGAGTGTAGGTAGGTTCCTCGCCTGTCACCTGACGCTGCTGGGGCACAGGGCGGCTTCCGAGGCACAGCAGAGGAGAAGAAGAAGAAGAGGAAGAAGAAGGAGAAGGAGGAGAAGGAGGAGGAGGAGAAGAAGAAGAAGAAGAAGAAAAGAAGGAGAAGAAAAAGGAGTAGGAGGGTGAGAAAAAGAAGAGGAAGAAGAAGAAGAAGAAGGAGAAGAAGGAGAAGAAGTAGAAGAAGAAGAAGAAGAAGAAGAAGAAAGAAGAAGAAGAAGGAGGAGGAGGAGGAGGAGGAGAAAAAGAAGAAGAAGAAGGAGAAGTAGCAGGAGGAGAAAGAAGAAGAAGAAGAAGAGGAGGAGGAGGAGAAAAGGAGGAAGAAGAAGAGAAGAAGAAGAAGAAGAAGAAAAGGAGAAGAAGAAGAAAAAGAAGAAAAAGAAGAGGAAGAAGGAGGAGGAGGAGGAGGAGGAGAAGAAGAAGAAGAAGAAGAAGAAAAGAAGAAGAAGAAGAAGAAGAAGAAGAAGAACAAGAAGAAGGAGGAGGAAGAGAAACAGAAGAAGAAAAAGAATAGGAAGAATAAGTAGAAGAAGATAAAGAAGAAGAAGAAGAAGAATGCCAAGAGCTTTTCAAGGGCCACATGGACGCCCTTGGACAACGACGACAGTCCCTTCTCTGTGTTTGTGCTTGAGGGTTTTTTTTTTTTTTTTTTTTTTTTTTTTTAGGTTTTCGTTCGCGTGTTCCGATTTTAAGCAGATGTGACGTGACAAGCCAGATGCGAGAATGAATGACCGTGTGTGATTGTGCTTTAGTCTGGCGAATTGTTGCGTTTTGATTCGTCTTGTTTGACGCACGCATACGGACACATTATATATATGTATGTATATTTATATATATATTATACATACATAGATAAATATTATATATATACATATATTTAATATCTATCTATATGTCACAGCCTTCCAAATGAAATCCGCTTAGAAACAAGAAGTCGCACCAGTTTCGAATTCCAGTGAGCAGCCGAACGAAGAGGTCGGTGATTAGCGAATAAAACAACACCGCCAATAAACAAATAAACATGTGGAACGATTTGCATAGCCGGAAGGGAACAGTTGGCAAGTGGAGGTGGAAAGGAAAGAGAGAAATGAAAGAAAAGAATAAAGGTAAGGGAAGAGAGAGAGAGAGAGAGAGAGAGACACACACACACGGGGCGAAAGAACAACCGAAAGTATAATGAGATAAAACAAAAGAAACATTAAATAAAACAAAATAAAAAAAATAAAAATAAAATAAATTAAAATCATAAAATAAAATAAACTCAAATAAAACAGAAAGATTAAATAAAATGAAATATAAAATAAAATAAAAAAAAAAAATTAAATAAAATAATATAAAACAAAATAAAAATAAAAATAAAATAAATTAAAAATAAAATAAAATCATAAAATAAAATAAACTCAAATAAAACAGAAAGATTAAATAAAATGAAAAACATAAAATCATAAAATATAATAAAATAGAGTAAAATAAAACCATAAAAGACTGAATAAACAACGGAGAGGAATAGAAACAATGAATAAAGTAACGGAGAGGAACAGAAACAACGGGGAACAGACCACGTGAACAAGAGAAAGAGAGAACAGGAGAATAAGGAAGGGAGGGATAGGGAGGAAAAAGGGAACTGAGCAGGGTTGTGAGAACTGGAAGAGAGAGAGAGAGAGAGAGAGAGAGAGAGAGAGAGAGAGAGGCGATGCATCGCTTTTTGGTCGAGCGATCATTCCGAATGTTCGCTTAACGGACCGTCGAACCTAACACCTAGATATATGATATAAATGTAAATCTTTCAACGGCTTCAATCGTCCCGTGTTATTGCCCTTTCACTTTGGGCCTAAAAAAAAAAAAATAAATAAATAATGCTTGTAAATATCGCCAGCTTAGCGTTGTTGAGCGGTGGCTGCTAAAATTTAGCTCCACGGCCCGCGGGGACCGTGATCGGGCGTTCTCATAAATAGGTGCTGTAGCTGTTGTAGTGGTTGTTGTAATTCTTTTTTTTTTATTATTATTATTTTATTGGAGTGGGTGGTAGTACATTGCCGCTTTGGGCAGGGTTGGGTCCTTACTCCTAACTACTTCCTCTATATCTCTGGCTTATATATATATATATATATATATATATATATATATATATATATATATATATATATATATATATATATATATATATATATATATATATATATATATATAAACGTATAGGCCTATATCAGAAAACCAGAGATATCGGGAAAGCAACGAGGACCCAACCCTGGCCAATAGCGAAAATGTGTTAATACCCACTCCAATAAAATTATAAAAATTATATGTATATATTAATATCCATTCGAAGACAGATAAAGAAGATATGTATATATATATATACACATATATATGTATATATAATTTATATATTTATATATATTAAAAATATACACATCTATATATATTTATGTAAACAAACTTATACGCAACTACATAGCACTGTCCAATAAACTCATCATCTATCAGTTCGCGTAAAAATTTATGTTATCTATTCCTAATATCTGCCCCACTGACATCAACATGAAACAGAAGAGAAATAGGACACTGGACTTAGCTAACACTGAGACAGAATGGAGCCAGTGATGAAAGACGGGAAGAAGTGAAAAAAGGAGTCGATTCCATCAGCCCCCCTTTTTTGTGAACAAAGCCACCAAAGTTCTCATTTATCTGGTCCGCAAAAAAGGCCTCAAAATATTGTCCAGGTGACCACAGGACGCAAACAGTGCCTCGCTTAAAACAATAAATAAGAAGGGAGAATCATAAAACAGGTTCCTTCACCTACCCATAGGTGTATATAAAAAAAGGAGTGTGGTCCTTCAGACCTTATTAAGGGTAAAAAAAAAAAAGTTTGGGTTCCTATAAACCCAAACATTGAGGCTTGAGAAGGTGAACTTGTAATTATTTCCATAAATTAGAATTATATGGAGTGAAAATCTAAGAAACTCGATCATTTGTCTACATACGCTGAAGGCTATATACATTTAATAAAAAACAAGGCATAAATTAGTATCAGTTAGGGGAATTTACGACAAAAACTTGCTCTCTCTCTCTCTCTCTCTCTCTCTCTCTCTCTCTCTCTCTCTCTCTCTCTCTCTCTCTCTCTCTCATTATACACCCATACAAGCCACAGACGAGAATAATCAAATACACGAATCGTAGAAGAACATGAATTTCTCTCCATTTTCTCTGTCAACTTCCTCCCTCAAGCGTAAGTTGCATCTGCAAGCATCCAGTTAGCAAGCCACTTGAAGGCATCATGAAGAGGAAAACAGAGAAGACACTGAATGAATACATGCAAAAGCATGAATGAAAGCAGCGGATAGTGTGTCAACAATAAGATAATCTTCCAGTTTATACCAAACACCTCTCAAAGATACCTGCAGTAGCTTGCGTGTCCAAGTCCGCATAACCTTAGACAACCAGGGGGGTCTTGATTTTAGGGTCATGCGGTTTTTGGCCAACCCAAACAAAACTCGAAAGTGTTTGTTAGGACAGACCACTGTATCACTTTGATACGTCAGTCACGAGGAGGTTCCCCAAGATGGCTGTATCGTCTCTTGGTAAACAGAAGGACAGACGGCTTATTCAGTGGACGGGGTCGTGTTTCTAAACATTTTCAAAATGCTGAATTCCAGTGCTTGTTTTCTGAGAATATAGAATTTAGGCCAAAGGCCACGCGCTGGGAGCTGTGAGGTCATTCAGCGCCGAAAAGGAAATTGACAGTGAGAAGGTTTGAAGGGTGCAACAGGAGGGGAACATCGTAGTTGCACTATGCAACAATTTTTAGGATAGGGTGGAAAGTAACATGGAGGAAAAAGAATGTGAACGGAGGTACAGTAAAAGGAATGAAAAAGGCTGCATCTAGGGGCTGAAGGGGGCGCTGCAATGAACCTTAAGTAATGCCCACAGTGCACCACGCGAGGTGCACTGACAGCACTACCATACTACGGGGAGTGCTTGGAGTCTGGTTAACGACGACACATTCGCGCTGTGACCACCAGACATAATAATAATAATAATAATAATAATAATAATAATAATAATAATAATAATAATAATAATAATTTTTACGTCTGTGACATCGATGGTCAACTACAAATAAACTCCATGTTTAGACAAGACGTTTCCTAACCCGGGGTCAGACCATCTCGAGGATCAAGGCACCTTGAGCCTCGAGATGGTACGTAACGTCTCTAAATCTGTCCTTGTAACCTTGACTTGCTCATAAAATACCTGCAGTTTTTTTTTACTATATGGGTATACTAAACATAAATCAGGAGAACGACTGATGACGTCACTGAGTGACGTCACACTCCAGCCATGACTACCAGCACCAACTATGAAAGAATGCTTCCTGTTTAGATCTTCATTTGGATGGTCAACTTTTTGTTTTTATTTATAGTTTTAGCAACAACAAAGTTACGGCTAAAGCTTTGCCTTTTACAGACTAATCGTTTTAACACACTGGTTCACCTTTGTGTGCCGGGCAAGCTGAACTAGAGAAGAGATAAATACGAGGAAAAAATGAGTGTTTGGCTGATGTATACTTGAATATTTTTACAGCATCTCGAGGGCATGAGAAACCAATCAATAGAAGTCCTTTTAAAGAATGCTGATGACAGCTCTGTGGCTTTTCATTTGTGGTCCTAATCTGGGAGCCGCTACAAAAGCACCTCAGTTATATTACTACTACAATTTGTTCCAAAGCTAGTGCCGGAGTTTTCCACTTCCTAAATTCAGGCAAAGTTAATTGTGTCTCTATCTAAGTAATATGCAAATACCTGCCTGCCCATAAATATATCTAAGTAAGGCTTAGATAAATTTCTTATGTAGGGGAAACGCATTTTTGAGGCAAACCCTCTGAATGAAAAGAAAGATTATATAGGTAAGGAACGCATCAGCTCAGAGGATGAGTGTGTCAGTGAACTTTGCCTAAATCTCTTGAGCATAACCCTCTTCTTTCATGGAAAACAGCATATCGGTGAATACACAAACACACACACATATATATATACTGCATATATACACACCTTTCATGGAAAATATTTCATATACATATATATATATATATATATATATATATATATATATATATATATATATATATATATATATATATATATATATATATATATATATATATATATATATATATAAGCGTATAAGGTGTCAGTATTCATAGATTATTATATACGCATCTCCAGTATCCAAAATAATTTGACTTGAAAAAAAAATAACACTTTTAAAGAGAGAGAGAGAGAGAGAGAGAGAGAGAGAGAGAGAGAGAGAGAGAGAGAATGATCAACTCCAAAACAGTTGTTTAGCTTAAGGGTGTTACAAAACTCGACCACTTCGTCCAGGAAGTGACCGCCCGCCTCCTGATGGGTGTGGCGGAGGGGGTGGGGTTGTTGGTGAGGGCCAAGAAGACACTGTCCGAAAAATAGACACATTTTTCTTAAGATCAACATCCAGGAAACATCTCGTTGCGATAATAATTGTCTTTACTATAAATGGGTATATAAATATTAAGTGTGATCATAATGGTATATAACTGATAAATGTGTCAATCATTTTTTCTTTACTATTAATGGGTATATATAAATATTAAATGCGATTATAATTTTGTTTACTGTCAGTTGGTATATCACTGATCAAAAGTGTTGATGACCTTTGCCTTTGTGACGCCCAGCTTTAGATTTAGTTTTCCTTTTGTCAGCACGAACTCTTGCCAAGGGGTGGCCCTTAAATGTGGTCAAGTGTTGTAGAGGGCACAAGAGCTCTGGTGTGGACCTCTGGAATAAACCAACCAACTAAGATAAGAAACCGCAGGTTCTACGTTGCTTCTAAATAAGCCCAAAAGAGAAAACAAACAAAAAAAAAGGACAGATTCTCAGACAAATAAATGAATACCGTCATCGACAGATTCATCACAATAAAGGAGAGATTTGTTGACAGACGCACCAGCTGACAGAGTATCTACTTGTATCCAGCGAGCGATATTGCTCTACCTGTCTCAAGGACTCTCCTCGGCAGAATAAATCGGACAAAATTTCTGTCCCGCGATCGACCGCCTCCTCCTCCTCCTCCTCCTCCTCCTCCTCTTCCTCCTCCATCCAATATCATTTTCCAGAAATTTGTGGAATTGACGAGAGATTGTTTCCTTTTTTTTTTTATTCGAAATGTTTTCATTCAAAACGTAATTGTCAGATTGTGGCTGCTTGGCTCCAAGATCGATTCTTCTTCTTATGTAGCTCATATGATTCTTTTTTTTTTACTTTAGGTTTTGGTAATGTAATTTTTGCACGCCTCGCGAATTTGGAATGAAATCTATCAATCATACTAACTTTGAGCGCAAGGAAATTAGCACCGATCTTTACTTTACAAAGCAATAAACATAATCACACATACAAATAACCTACATAAGAAATTATGGCAAATATAAAACACGTGCATAAGATATGGTGACACATGCTAACTATACGTACAGTAAAGGATTCTTCAGAGATAATGAATCACATTATTCAGTATATTCACGAAAGGCGATCTATTTTTCGTGCGTCGCAAGCTGGTATCTCTTTCTGAATGACCAGTGGCCGTTACGACGGTTATGCATACGATAAATTTAAAATGAGATTGGCGTAAATATAAAATATAATAAATCCAGAAACAATCTCAGCGGCCAGCGATTTCCTTTTTACATTTTGGACTTGCACAGAAATTTTGGGCCTGATTAAAATCAGATATTACGTTCTAAAGACTCAGTGACGAAGTACATTTTATTCGATGGAGATCTGTCACTAACACAGTATTCGACACCAAAGTATACACCCAAGTCAAACGAGTATACTATATGTGTACCAGAGGACTCGGCTGTAGTCTAAGCAAGAACTTGTGCGGGCACGAAGCCACCTCGGCCTAACAACAAAAAGAAAACACGATCGTGAGAGATGACGCATTATTAAGAGCTGCCATTAAACACATAGGAGCTTGAGTGTTTTTTGGCGGCAGCGCTACGGGAAGTAAATGAACTTAGGCCGTCGAATCGGGAAGCTGGGTTGTGGGCGTAAGGACGAGGGTGGGCGGGTGGGTGGGGGTAGTGGGATGTCGCTAAACAAGTGCATGTGTGTGAGGGGAGGGGGGAGGGGGAGGGGGTGGTGAAGGGGAGGAATGCGGGTGTGGTTACTGGACAGGCAACATTTGGCTCAAGAGCCACAACGCCGTCGTGATCTTTCGGGAGTCCAGGTTTTTGTCGCCGTTTAATCTCCAAGTTTCCTCCCACTCAAGACATACCCCTCACGCACTCCTCCACCCCCCCCCCACGCCACTAACCTCCTTCGACCAACTCCACCACAGAACCCCAGAACCTATCGAATGAGGTGAGGGTGGTTATCCTACCTTAAAGGTGAAAGATACACCCAATTTATTTCGATTACTTCTGAGGTCACTTGCAGCAGATGCCCGATATCTTAAGATCCTGGTTTTGTGTCACTACGGCGTCCGCCTGGTTCTCTTTTTGAAAATCATTAAATTTAATCGTGCCCTTGATCCAAATTCTCCTTATATTTTCTCCGAAATTGCCATCTTGAGAAGCGACAAGATTAGATATTTCCTGTACAGCCTACGAGTCTGTGATTGTAGAGTAATATTACAAAAATATGATTATTGGACAGCTTTACCTGTGACCTATTCATGAGGCCTGCGCACTTGCCTAGGACTAGAACAAACCGGTCGGTATGGATTCCGAGAGAGAGAGAGAGAGAGAGAGAGAGAGAGAGAGAGAGTCAGGGTTGTCTAATCTTGAAAGCAAAAGGACCTGGTCAGTCCTGGCTACATAAGTGACGGTCAGAGATAATGAATCACATTATTCGATATATCCAGGAAAGGCGATCTATTTTTCGTGCGTCGCAAGCTGGTATCTCTTTCTGAATGACCGATGACCGTTACGACGGTTATGTATACGATAAATTTATAATTAAACGGTTTCCTCTTTGATTTTCTCACGGGTCCACGATCGTTTTCTCGTTGTTTCGTCGTTTCCTCTTCTCTCAACTTCTCTTCTTTGTTTCTTCTTATTCTTGTTCCTTTTCTGTTTCGACCTTTCCGTGACTCATCCATGGGTGGGACTAACCATCTTCTCTCTCCTTACCAGTGCAACATTAGGTATGTCATTCCTCCTCCTCCTCCTCCTCCTCCTCTTCTTCTTCTTCTTCTTCTTCTTCTTCTTCTTCTTTCGCCTTTTTCTGTTTATCTTCTATGGAAGGGACGAATCATCTTCTCTCAACGATGCAACACGAAACATGCCATTCCACTTCTTCTTCATCTTCCTCTTCTTCTTCTTCCTCTTCTTCTTCTTCTTCTTCTTCTTCTTCTTCCTCCCGTTCATAAAAGCGATTCTCCATCATCCTCACCCTCTTTTCATCCTTTTCCTTATCGATACGACAGGATAACCTTCACGCGTTTCTCACAGCAATCTCTCGAATAAAATAGTGTCTGGATGGACCACATGGACGAGGATTAGCCACACTTCACCTCTCTCTCTCTCTCTCTCTCTCTCTCTCTCTCTCTCTCTCTCTCTCTCTCTCTTGCGTTAATCCTTCCCCCTCCCCATAGTCACCATTAAACAAAAATGCATGCTACTCTTAAGATCATGTATTGCCCTTTTTTTTTTTTTCATTGATTACTGCATATTTTTCATATGTAGCGCCGACGTGGTTTTAAGAGAGAGAGAGAGAGAGAGAGAGAGAGAGAGAGAGAGAGAGAGAGAGAGAGAGAGAGGTGAAGTGTGGCTAATCCTCGTCCATGTGAGAGAGAAACCTTCGTAAATGTTTTACATGCTTGACAAATGTTATTACTTGAGAGAGAGAGAGAGAGAGAGAGAGAGAGAGAGAGAGAGAGAGAGAGAGAGAGAGAGTGAGTTGGGGGAATCTACTTTAAGCACAATTCGATAAAAATCCCAATTAATGTATCTTACTGTACTTTAAAAAATTAAGTTGCACAGAGAGAGAGAGAGAGAGAGAGAGAGAGAGAGAGAGAGAGAGAGAGAGAGAGAGAGAGACTACAGACACGTTCGACCCGAATCTTCATAATGACTATTCATCTGTACCTGACAACAAAACACATCGTACTTTTAGTTTTCTATAAAAGAAAACTATTGTGCCGGCTTTGTCTGTCCGTCCGCACCTTTTCTGTCCGCCCTCAGATCTTA
>NC_089750.1:4799436-4801936 GCF_040412425.1 Macrobrachium rosenbergii | reverse complement strand
TCTGTCGGGATTAATCCTGCGACGCTTGGAATCCTACTCACCGGAGATTCCGGCTTAGGAATCATGCTCACCGGAGATTCCGGCTTAGGAATCCTGCTCACCGGAGATTCCGGCTGATTTGATTGGCAACCGTAGGATGGCAAAGGAGCTGTGATATTCCCGATTGCTAATGGGCTCCTTGATGCGATATGTCAGTAATGGCCGACTGTTTAATAAAGTATGTGTGTGTATGTATATATATATATATATATATATATATATATATATATATATATATATATATATATATATATATATATATATACATATACATATAATGCTTATGTGACGTTTGTATGTAAGGATATACTATAAACCTTTGGGCGCATAGTACTGAAATCAGTATTCTACCATTTCAACGTACCAGGTCATACGTCCGTGCGTATGACCTGCCATCTAATACCAGCTACTCAGGAATCTATACATACAGGGCAATCCATACCAGCTACTCAGAAACCTATCGCTGTACAAATCTCCCGTGAAACGAGTCGCTACAGAATTCCCCGCTATGAAGTCCAAGCCATATCGCGCAGAAAGATCTCTGAATAGCCAGCATCCGGCGCCCACCTTCCCGCCTTACGGAACGCTACGCAAAAGCCATTTAATTAGCGGGTTACGGAGGCTGGCCGTGTCGAGTGCCTTATCAAAAGGCGAGACGCGCGGCCGGGGTTAGGACGGGATGGGGGTTTGTTGGGGGTTCAGTGAGGTTTATAAGTGGTGGGGAGGGGGGTTAAATCGAGAATTGGATTTAATCCCCAACATGCGAAAACACTCCACCACATACGCTCATTACGGCAGGCTGAGAACAAAAGACGAGGCCAGGTGATATAGTCATTAGCGTCAAGATATCAGGAGGTTTACCTGCCCGATCGCCGGTTGTTCCTCCTCCTCCTCCTCCTCCTCCTCCTCCTCCTTTTTCTTCTTCTGATACTGAACTAATAACGACGGCTCTCTTCGATAGCCTCGTGAAAAATTATAACGTTCTGGAAAAGTGACGTGAGAGAGAGAGAGAGAGAGAGAGAGAGAGAGAGAGAGAGAGAGAGAGAGAGAGAGAGAGAGAGAGAGAGTTTTGTTGTCGAAAACAGTCTTTTAACTTGTGAAAAGACTGGTAAGTATTTTATCTATTAGCAGAGCTGTCTCTATGGGAACAACGTTGCTTCTGCGTAGTTTTAGTGATTTTTTTTTTTAAGTACAAGCCAACTTCGTTGTACACAAATGAGAGAGAGAGAGAGAGAGAGAGAGAGAGAGAGAGAGAGAGAGAGAGAGAGAGAGAGAGAGAGAGAGAGAGAGAGAGCCATAGTTTCTTTGGATGTGAGAGGTCAAATAAAAACATAACATCACTTATAGCTTTCCTTAGTCATCGTATTTCTTTTCTTCTTTTAATATAAGGGCATATCTCCTGTAGAAGATATTCTGCCAGTTGTTCAGTACCTTGTATTCTTCACCATTCTCTCCAGTCTCCCAACATTTTTTGTTTAGGTCATAAAAAAATAACCGACGTTTTTCCAAATACCTCCCAATCTCAACAGGTAATTCATAGACAGGAAAAGTTTCCGAAACCTGAAAGACATTTAAATCACTTAAACCTCCGTTTTCTCATTTTCCTTCGTAGGACAAGCCGAAAAGTGAATAAGGAGGAATTAAACAAGGAGAGGCGACAGGTGCAATGGGAAAAACGGAGAGAAGCCTTTCTTAAACGGTAATGAACTATTCTTCAGCCAGTCTCCTCACAAGACCGTCGTCAACCGCCTTCTCAAAGACATCGTTTGAAATCGGTCTCTTGTGGATGACCATTACACAGTTCCTCCTTTGCTTTCCTCTCAGCTTGTTTGTCTTGTTAAGGGGCAGAGAGAGAGAGAGAGAGAGAGAGAGAGAGAGAGAGAGAGAGAGAGAGAGAGAGAGAGAGAGAGAGAGAGAGAGAGAGAGAGAGAGAGTATAATATATGATGTTATTTGTTTAAATGGTCTTACATTTTTGGAAGGCCATTTAAACCAACAACATGAGAGAGAGAGAGAGAGAGAGAGAGAGAGAGAGAGAGAGAGAGAGAGAGAGAGAGAGAGAGAGAGAGAGTATAAATATGATGTTATTGGTTTAAATGGTTTTACATTTTTTGGAAGGCCATTTAAACCAACAACATGAGAGAGAGAGAGAGAGAGAGAGAGAGAGAGAGAGAGAGAGAGAGAGAGAGAGATGGGATAATATAAGACGTACTGTATTGAAAAGCTATCTCATTACAGTTCTAGAAGACCATTTAAACTAGCAACATGAGAGAGAGAGAGAGAGAGAGAGAGAGAGAGAGAGAGAGAGAGAGAGAGAGAGAGATAGACTTCTGACGAACGATTTCGTCCACAGTCAGATACACACACACACAGCCCACGTCTTGGAAGTTACGGGGAGCGAGAACAGCTTAAAAGTGAATTAACATAGACGCTTCCAGCAGTGAGTGGCAGCTCTGGAAGTT
>NC_089750.1:4774436-4794436 GCF_040412425.1 Macrobrachium rosenbergii | reverse complement strand
CAGCAATTCCAATAAACAAAACAAACCTAAGCATAATGTCTACAACAATACTGTATATGTTATTGGATGCTGCAGAAATGGAGGTAGTTCTTTTGTAGTGGTTTTTGGGACTAAATGATGAAGCAAGTCTTAAGATAGGTGAAACAAGGAAGGCAGCAGGAGTTGTGCAAAAGATTGGGAGGAGACTTTAAGTGGATGCAGAAGCCAAGGTGGAGATGTATGAAAGTATTGTTGAGCCAACTCTCCTTCATGGGAGTGAAGTGTGAATTCTGAATGTGAATGAAATAGACGAAGAATGGAACTATTGGGATTAATTGTTTTCATAGTATACGTTGCAGATGAAGGGCTGATATGGAAGTTAAAGCATGACTTGGTAGTGATCATATATATATATATATATATATATATATATATATATATATATATATATATATATATATATATATATATATATATATCACACAAGAACTTCCTGTGGACACGAATAACGACCCCTTTGCCCTTTCTATACTACTGTCTAAACCAACTAAACAAACACCAGGAGGGACACCTACGGGGGTACGAACTGTCCCAATCTGGAACAATTGACGAACCTCAGAATCGCATCATTTCTGGAAAAATAAATCGGAAAGAAAGAGAGAGAGAGAGAGAGAGAGAGAGAGAGAGAGAGAGAGAGAGAGACGTGGGGTGGGGGAGTTATTCAGTATGGGGTGGGGGAGATGAGACTAGGGCGTACGTTGGAAGCCCGCACTCGCGGGCGGGCGAGGGCAAAATTGTAGCCATAGGAACAAAAACAGAATAAAATGCTCTGGAAAATCGACATTTTCCGCCCATGACCAATTTGTGGCAATCTCCGGACGGCTCGGATTATCCCTGCGCCTCCCGGAGGTAGCCCTAGGCCGACCCTAAGCAACATTCTCTCTCTCTCTCTCTCTCTCTCTCTCTCTCTCTCTCTCTCTCTCTCCTTGTTCCTCAACTCTATCTCCTCCTTGATCCTTAACTCTCTTTCTACTCTCCTTCGAAGGATACACCCCAAACCTAATCTAACCTAGACCTACAGTACAACGAACAAACTCTCTCTCTTCTTCTTTCTCCTCCTCTTCGTCTCCTCTCTTTCTCTCCTCTATCTCCCCTTTCTTCTGCAAGAGAAAACCTCCAAAACCCTGCAAGGTTCCTCCTCCTTTTCCACCTTTTTGGAAACCATCTCCTCCTCCTCCTCCTCCTCCTGTGGTTATGATGCTCGTTCTGATTGTGCGTCGTTCTGGTCTTTCCTCGCACCATGTGGGTAAAATTTGGACGGACTTATGGCTCACATTCTTTTGTCAGGCAAGAGCTTTTAAGGTCTGGAAAATTAACGTCACTGCCGATTTACGTCCGTGTGCTTGTAAACAAATAAAAACATCGCAGTTTTTGCTATTTGTTGTTCTGTGCTGAAATTGTTTGCGCTCGTAGTCCTTCCCCATTTGTTTACAAAAAAAGGTTTCCCGACAGAACATAAGCTAGCACAAGACTGTGAGTAAATGGGTCTCGGAGAGAGAGAGAGAGAGAGAGAGAGAGAGAGAGAGAGAGAGAGAGAGAGAGAATAGTGCGAGCATCCTAATGGGGTTTCCGCAGGTGATATGATAAGCGGGATTGCTGTGTCATCACTTTTCCCCAGTTACCTTTTAACCGATATCTGGAGCAATCATGCGGGCGGGCCTGCTACAGTGAGCTAGGTTTGATGACAGACCTCGTAAGTGAGACGAAAAACGAAAAGATATGTCAAGAAAGGGTTGAATTAAGAACAATATTTGTATCCTTGACAAATCTGACTTCAATAAATTAGGTAGTTTTACAAGTAGGTCTATGTGGATTCCTAGTCTCACCAAGAATGGCGAGAAAATATAAAGTTATATCTGATATGGACTCCAATCAATGAGACAAAAAAGAATATAACATATAATGATATAAAATGAGAAATGTGGCTTTCTGATGGTCTTGAAAATAAACGATTTATTAATGGGAAAGCCACAAGGCTCGAGATTTTAAGGGGATTATTGGATATAAGAAGAAATAGAAGACAAATAGGCGATATGGTTTATCAAGTGAGTCTATAAACCAATATTCGGGTACTCTGATGTAACTGAAAGGTCAATAAACTGCTAAATCAGTGGATTATAAGTCTAATGAAGAACTCCTCCCCCTACAAAACAAATGCTCGGTCAAGTAGGTAATTTAAGAGGTATATTTTGGAAATATCAGAAAGTAATGGAAATCTATCTTAAGTATTTGTATAAAAAAATTTGTATTTCTGATAAAAATGAAAAATAAATAAACTAACGGTAACATCTTGAAACTACAGGCTAAATTGCGAGTGGCCTATTGGTGTCATAAATAAAAATTAACAAAACTACTCAGCCAAACGCACTTAAAAAAAAAAAAAACACTTTTTTTCTCTCACGAAACTGTGGATCAAACAAACCAACGTCGGTCCTAAAGCTTCAAGTCGCAGGTAGGATTATTGGTCTCATCGAATTTCATCGGAAATAAGCCCGCTCGACAAATTACCGTTGCTTCTGGTAACAGTCTCGCGGGACAATTTGATTTAGGCCAAACTCATTCCCAGCCAGTTTATCCAGAGCTTACAGCTCAGAATTATTGCGAGGTGTTTCGTGTTTCCACACACACACATACACACACACACACACATATATATATATGTGGCACTATATAGTACTAATCATCTCCGGACAATATAGTACTAGTTTTTTCTCCCAGTGTCCTTTCGTGTCCAGTTCAATGTTAATGTAACAACGAAATGTGACTGCTTATATTAATTTATTTCATAAAATTAAAGACTCTGAATAATCATACATATTTCCCTAATCGCCTTTCTTTCTAAGGTTTGGATGAGTAAGTTCGACACGTGATAAAGGATAAAGATTTGCCTCAGATTTTTACCTTGTCTCCAATGGCTCACCCAAGTAGGAATCCATTCAATTGAACCTAATATAAAATTCACTGCCATTCTCGCCCACTGCTCCCTTAAAGTCACAAATTCTTGAAGAAGCCACGAAATATAATTTGCACCGAACGCCGCCCAAAAAGCGAAAAGCCAACGCAAGCGCGGCGCGCGTTCCGCCAGATGATAATAAGCCCGCGCGCTGGGAAGCACCGCTATAATTCTCGTGTCTCGTCGTTCTATAATCGTTATTAATAACACCTTGAACCCTCTCTCTCTCTCTCTCTCTCTCTCCTTCCTTCCTTATCGGCCTCTGAGGAGAAGACATGCTCCGCGCGCGGCCTCTCTCTACGTTTGGACGGTTCATCCATAACAAGTCCTTTTTTACAGGAGAGGATCTAATTTGTCCCGTTGAAAGAACTTGCTGAAGTGAGTAATTGGCGATACTCGGGGTATAGTCGGGGAGGGAGGGAGGGGGAGGGAGGAAATGGGAGGGGAACTCCATAGCAATGGTGGTTGGGGGTGGGAGGGTGTCGGTTATCTTAAATGGAAGGGGAATGGGGGTGATAGGAGGACTGCGGGAGGGGGAGGAGAAGGGTGAGGAAAGTGAGAGGCCAGTGAATTAAAAGGAAGGTTTTCTAAGACTGGTGCATTTTATATGTCTGATTTTTTTAATTTTTAATATATTTTATTTTGCATCAAATAATTATTAATTCAATTATTTTTTCCATTTTATTTGCTTCATTATACCCAAGAATTTATTGGCATCATGGGTATTTGTCGATACCCTCATTTGTTTAACGAATACCAGATTAGTTGTCAAAGGCAATGCACAATGAGAGATCAGAATTCGATCCCACGGAGGGGAACGACTCGGGAAGACCTCGGAAAATATCCATTGCGCCTCTATTGACCTAAAAAGCAGTGAATTATGTACTTGGTGGTCAGTCTAATGTGGTGGGCTGCAGCTAAAGTGGAAAGGAGCATGAGGCTGGCAACCTCATCCCAATAAATTTGCTGATAAATTTGTAAGGATAACAGCATACACACACACATACACACACACATATTATATAAATTTATATATCTATAAATCTATATATACTGTATATACAAAGTGAAATAATTTTTATTTTTCAAATGAAGGAAAATTGGTGACAAAGACAATACTAATTCCTGTCAGTTAATTACAATGCATACATTGTCTTCCTCCTCTGTATGGTAAAAATACCCTTATATCCATACCCATAACTGCCCATAAGACCTAACGAGCAAAGAAAAGTAAGAATAAAAAATAACAACCAACCCATGAATCAAAACGTATAAAAACACAGCGAGAAAATAAAAGATATAAAAGAATGCAAGAGAGGACATTTTAAGAAATCGTCAAAAAACGAGCGCTCGACAAACTCCCGTCAACGGGCAATTAGCGCGCGAGAGACGCCCGCCGGAATATTCATAGGGATGCGTGGAAGGAAGGACGGTCCTCTCGAGAGGGAGTCGAGATGGCGCTCGTTACACCGAGATGACGCACGGCATTCATCTGGAGAGAGAGAGAGAGAGAGGGGGTGGCTGTTTCTAGTTAGCGTAAGAATCAGTGGGATCGTTCTAGGAAGGGCTGTCTTACCTGGAGAGAGAGAGAGAGAGAGAGAGAGAGAGAGAGAGAGAGAATCAAATAATCAAAGAGAAAACAGCATGATTATAAGAGGCATATTAATAAATAATAAATAATCAAATATAATACATATATATATATATATATATATATATATATATATATATATATATATATATATATATATATATATATATATATATAAGAGGGAGTTTAACTGTATAGCTCCTCCAACTCTCCATTCCCCCATCAATGCACAAACCTCCCCCACATCATTCCCACCCCCTTCCCCTAAAAGTGGAAGAAGAAGCGCCTGCCTCTTAGAAATGATGATTGTGATACCTCACGGTGAACACTACCTCAGATCCTAATTCACACATTTAAACACCCCCTTTCCTCTTCCCCTTCCTCCTGTACCCCCCTCCCCAGGCCCTTAATCTCTCCCCAACTTCCCATTTTTATATACTACCAACCAACTTCCTTTCAACTCATTCCTTCCTTAAACACTACCAGTTTGAAAAAGAGACTTTAATTTAACTTAATTTATCTGTAATTTTTCCAAAATTTTATTTTCATTCATACTCTATAAAAATATCAAGGGTATTTACCATTTGTTTAAAAAAAAAGGCCTAAAATAACTATTGTATTTCATGATAAGGTGCAGTTTTAGAGACAAAACTATACTGGTTTGCAAGATTTTTTTTTTTTTTTTTTTTTGTGGAAGGAATCAAGAAAAATCAGTCATCTGTGAAGATGTCCAACGGATTTATACGTATTGATGCAATATTTATCTCTAGTAGTGGTAAAGTTATTGCGACAACTTTATAGTCGTAGTTTTAATTATACAATTAGCCTGTCTTGTAGGTGTTTATCTAAAAGATTTATAGTTACAACGTTTCTGTTGGTTTTTCCAGTGCAGGTATGTCATCATTTAACCAGCTAATACCTGCAGTTTATGTCATTCTTCATGACAAATGATGAAAAAGGAAAGTGAGGAAGTCATGTTTATTGGAAAAATGCCAATGAACATCCAACGCTCAAGATGATGATGGAGTACCAATGTCTTTGCATTAATGAACACCATCTGTCCCAAGGAATCTGCTTCGTTGAAGTAGATTAGGGTGGCCTTGTGCCAACACGGAATGTTAAGATATGAAGATGAGTAAAAAGTTTGCTTTGGACCAGTTGAATCCCCTCACCAACAAAGACGCCCAACGAATGTTCCAGTCTTGACAAACGCGTCACATGGTTTTGCTAGACCGATGTAGTCGTGGAAGGCTCTGGGTAGCCGTCATGAGAAGGCGCGCCGCCTTGTTACGTGCAGTGGATACGCACGTAACTTGTACGAGACCTTTTGTTTCTATATTGAGGTCCCTGTTACTACTTGCCCTGGTGAATCTTTAGCAAGGAGAGGCTCCCGAAAAAGGTCTTTGTATGTTGCGTACGGCTAACTGCTGGCATCCTAATGAACGACTTTCAATCGGATTTCTAATGGGTTAAGGATATACTCTTTCGAAGTTCAAGGGTTGCAGAGAAGCGCTGTTGTATAATACTAAACTGTCTTAAACTGTCCACCGTTCCAGATCTCACACGCGTATCAGTTATGTCAGTCCATTCCCATCGCTTGTAAGTGTTGCATATTCTTCAAACGTCATCCTTAACGCATCAATCAAAAGAAACATCACAAAAAAAAACAGAGAAAGAATACTAACATGTAATTCTACATTCATCATCGAGACAATACTTGGTAATTTACAACCATACACTTATTCATCTCACAATGCGGTTGGTCGTTATGTAACAGATAAATCGCGACATTCCATTGGGTTTCCTTACGGGGAACATCGGTCTAGCTCAGCTACTGTGTGTGTGAGAGAGAGAGAGAGAGAGAGAGAGAGAAGAGAGGACTGAATATGCCGTCGAGAACCTCTTATTCTTTATTATTATATAAAGGTACACAATTTGTTTGATTACTTATAACAAGCGTGTCATCTCTCTCTCTCTCTCTCTCTCTCTCTCTCTCTCTCTCTCTCTCTTTTCCTTGGACATGCTGCGCAATATTTGGCTAATAATCTTTCCTAGCCCGTCTCTTTGAATAAACCAGAGTTCCCCGATTGTCAAATATTTAAAATTTCAAAAAGAAAATAAAATTTTAAAAAACGGAAGCTCAATGTTTGGATGCTCGTCGAAGCTTTGCCGTGTACAGACAGTAGGCCTACCTATGCATCACCTCAGGTCATCCCAAGAATTAACAAGACCCAGGAACAATTCATTTCCATATTCAATTGACTCGTCATTGTAACGACTGTTTAATTAGGTAACAGTGACCTCGGGCGTGGCAATCAATGGTTATTGGGCCTATGTAAGACAGAGCAATGTGGAGGATCCGGGGACTGATAGAGTGCGTCTGTGTTGGAGTCACCCACTATATATCCTGTATAAAGTCCCGCATGAAGTATTTCCCCGTTTTGTTTTCCGCACTATAATCATGGTACTGTATATATACACATTTACCTTTCTTTTTTCCTTCTCCAGATTACCGCACGTGTGACACGCAGCAGTTTGTTCCGAGGTCCGAACTACACGGTTTTAACTGGGTGACACTTCACAACTGGAGTTTGTATATAAAGTAAGTCTAGTTTTCGCCATTTCAATATTGTTGGTATAAAAGGGATATGCAGCAGCAGCTGTAGCAGTAGAAGTGGTAGTAGTAAGACTAGCAGCAGTAGTATTAACAGTAGCTGCTATAGTGATAGTAAAAGTAGGTTTGGTAACACACCCCGGAGAAATCGTAAAATATTCGTATGGTTGTTCGATGTTCAGCCCCTAAAATGGCAACCATACACATGGTAGGAATAATAATAACAGTCATGGGAGATTAAAAAAACCAAGGGTGAAAGTTATTGTCATTCAAGGCTGAGACAGGACATCTGTCGACAGATACAGGCATCCTTTCGTAAACAAGTTACAAAACTGGCGAACGAGCGCATGAAGACAGTAGGCATATGCTCTGTTATCATTATTATTATTATTATTATTAATATTCCGGAACATAAGCACACATTCATGTGGAAGGGCCAAGAAGGCCATGTTAACTTGGTAATAAGCAACAAAGATTAACAGCTTAGCAGACAGATACACAGACATATACAATTATATAAGCACGTAGCCACACCTTTTTCAAAGGCGTTTTGTCCGTGTTAGACTCATCTAGGATTTTCCTTTCTCAAACGAAAAATCGCACGCAACTGTTATTTTTCAGCAGAGCCCGAATCTTTTGCAACTTCGTAACCAGCATTCTATATATGGTCCATCCCCTTGCGGGTGTGGCAAGATGGCACACCTATACAATATATTACGGTGCAAGAGGTCATTGCATAAGCGCGAGCTTATAAGCTGTTATGAAACTGGACTGTTAAATTGGACTCTTGTTAATGACTGGGTTTTAATTTTTCTGTAGCCGCTAATTAGTTTTCTTATATTGAAGTCTCGCAAGGTGGGGTAGAACTTAGTAATTTAGTGTGCCCACGACCTTTTCCATATTACATAAAGCACGGGTAGGTCATATATGACCTTTTACATGCCAAATGAAGTGAGGTTAGGTCACAAGTGCTTCGCGAAAGTATGGATCAGTTAAGCAAAGTGCGTGGTTAACCCTTTGTCTTGACTCGTAATGAAGTCTGGACCTATCTTTGGATCTGTACATCCTTTGCAAGACATTGTAAGTGACGTGACCGTTTGAGAGAGAGAGAGAGAGAGAGAGAGAGAGAGAGAGAGAGAGAGAGAGAGAGAGAGAGAGAGAAATTGACTGCCAATCACTGTCCCCAGAAAAGAGGAGACAGGACCTACGCTTGTTTGAAGCTTCCTCATTATGGTGTGGATTTCGTTGTGTTTTGCGAGGGGTGGGAGAGGGTTAGGAAAGGCTGATGTGTGTTAAGCTGGAGATTACATTACAATGCTTAAAAACCTGCTTTCAGAGTTTTCAGCTCAAAGCATCTTGAACATGTTTTAGGCCCATAGACCTATATTCTTGACGTGACTGAGACCGAGATCTTCATTGGGTAAACTAGAGGGCGAATGGGTCTGTTCTATTAGTCACCCTTCTGTACCATTTCACTTTTCTCACTCTCTTTCTCTCTCTTGATTGGTCACTGGGCCTAGAGTGACCCACTTAATCCATACATGGTAAAATATATACGGCATCTTGACATCTCATTACAGCCACTAACATTCTAAAGTCACGCGAGATTAAGATAAGATTTCTTGTTCAAGGTACCCTTTACTATTTCATTTATATTAAATATTCCTTTTATTTTTCTGTATTTTTACCCGTTAAAACATTGTGAAGTTACCATAATGCTTTAATGAGCACTTTTTTGGTATTCAGTGTGGAATTCTTAGGCCTACAACGCAGTACACTTGTACTTTGTGATAATCGGTATCAAAATTCCTGTTTTAATTAAATGCACGATCAGTTGTATAAGACACACATGGTCTCCTGTTTAGTACTATGTGTTTTATTTCACATTATTTACCCAGTTTCTATTCAGTGTTTTACACCTCTCTTCGTGGTCATTAAAAAGCACAAAGATAATGATACAAACAATAAGAAAAATGTGACACTGGTCTGCTATCTTTTGGGTACAATGATGACTCTGTCGTGTTGTTCTTCATTTGGGCAACATTAGTCATGTTGCTAAGACAACAAGGAGCCGATATATATTTGCTTTGCCAGGATCATACATAACGTGATTATGCAATAAACCTCTCTCTCTCTCTCTCTCTCTCTCTCTCTCTCTCTCTCTCTCTCTCTCTCTCTCTGCGCATAGAGAGAGAGAGAGAATCGTCAAATCACTAGACTACTTGTATATTGGCCTAAAAGGGTGAACATGAGCGATAATCAAAAAACAATTCTAAGTTAAAACGAATATTGAAAAGAAAAATGTAAAAAGCTAAACTAACAAAAAATTAAACCAAGTAAACCACAAGTACGCATATAGAACCACAAGACAGAACCAAAACATTAGTCTTATTATTAAGTTCGCTACACGAGAGTGGAACCCGCGCTTCAATGAAGCGTTCAAGTCTCTGTCGTCTGATTTTTGTCTGTCTATCCGTCTGTCTCTCCCAACGGGTTCGGGTACCTCGAGGTGCACCCGTCCGACGGCGGGACGGGGTTTCCTCCTGCAGAAGCTGAAGAACCTAACTCGATTACGCGGAGTTTGTAGTTTCAACGGCAGTTGAAAGTTCAAAACTTCAAAACGGATTAATCCGACATGCGGTGTAGGGGGGTTGGATGAGCTCTCCCCACCCAGGGCCCACCCCACCCCCATAGAAGGTTCGTCTCCCGGCCGGCTTCCCTACCTCTCTCTCTCTCTCTCTCTCTCCCCAGCTGCGTTCTAGCGGGATAGACCAAAGCCAATCGCCCGGTCGAGTTCAGAGATGATTTTTGTGATGAAAATGGTTGGGAATGGTGGCTTTGATGCTGAACAGACTTAAGTTGCTTCGTTCGTTTTACATTAAGTAATCCTTGTGCTGGCACGGGCTCTTGCTTCTCGGCAGGACGTAACCAAGTTGCCTGGTAAAGGGGAAATTTTAATAATAAAACGCGCGCGCTTATTGTCTGACCCCCAATAACCAGTACATACACATTCCTCTATTAATGGTACAACTCTTCCGCTAAATATCACAAATACAATTATATATATAATATATATGTGTGCGTATGTATACGTATACATACATATGTATTATATATATATACATGCATATATTCATATATATATTTGTTTAGAGATAAACGCATGGCACTGACTATTAAAATGCCCGTACCAGGCAACGCCAGGCCCAGGCAAGAAGGGTTTTATAGAAGGCATACCAATTGCTGTTTAATCAGTCTCATGAGTGCGACGTATGCATGTTAAACTTGTCGTCGCAAGGTCATGGGTCAGCGGGACCAGTTCTCTGAGAGAGAGAGAGAGAGAGAGAGAGAGAGAGAGAGAAGCTGTCACAGTCAGTGCAAGAGATACGAGTATATGGAAATAAGACGCACTGCCAGGCATATGCTAATAGAGAGAGAGAGAGAGAGAGATGCTACAATCAGTGCAAAATATAGATAGACATAAAACGGACTGCCAGGCATGTCCTGAGAGAGAGAGAGAGAGAGAGAGAGAGAGAGAGAGAGAGAGAGAGAGAAACAAAACTGACAGTCATGGACCTTTCATAAGACCAGTCCCCAAATTTCCTTCAAGATACCAAGACAAGAGTCAACGACCAAACTCCCTTACAGCAGGTGCCCATTACGTATTGTAATGTATTTGTGTACAGCGATCCCCCCACCCCCCTTACGGAATGAAGTCCGTCTGATAATGGAATGCCCCGGAATGGCTGGGAATACTCAATGAGGGAGTCCAAACTCGTCCCGTAAATCACCTGGAATTACCTGGCTTTACCTGGGTCGCCATTACCAGGTAAGTGCAAAAGTAGCTTGATGTTTGTTAGGGTCTCAAGACGGTATGAGATGGTATGGCGGTGGTGACCTTGGTAAATGCAACGTTATTTGATAATTGATAACTGCCCTCTCAATAATATATATAATATATATATATATATATATATATATATATATATATATATACACATTATATATATTTATTTATATACATATATATTTATATATATATCCCTTTAATATATTTATGTATATAAATTATGTATATATATAAATATATACTTATATGTGTATATATACATACACACATATATGTGTACTGTATGTGTGTGTGTGTGTGTGTGTGTGTGTGTGTGTGTGTATGAATGCAGAGATATTAAAGAAACCGCATTTCGCAAAACTTCTTAACCGATGCCTCAAAACCTATGATCCCCATTCCTTCGCCCCCCACCGCTTTTTAGCGAACCCTATCTCTCTCTCTCTCTCTCTCTCTCTCTCTCTCTCTCTCTCTCTCTCTCTCTCTCTCTCTCAGTCGAACTCTGAGACCGCTTATTCGTCAAAAAACTTAAAAACTTTTTTTATTTTCTTTTTTCCTTCTCTTTTTTTTAGAGGGTCCTTTTCTTCAGTCTTTTTCTCTTTCTTCTTCTTCTTCTTCTTCTTCTTCTTCTTCTTCTTCTTCTTCTTCTTCTTCTTCTTCTTCTTCTTCTCTCTTTCGTTCGGGGAAGACATATTTTGAAAGTGATTTTCCAGGCGGTCGCCCGACAAAACTCTCCCAAAAGATCTCCATCGTCACTTCACCTCGGTCGCCAAAATGCAATTCCTCGGGACGTGGAAGGGAAGAGAGAGAGAGAGAGAGAGAGAGAGAGAGAGAGAGAGAGAGAGAGAGAGAGAGAGAGTGATCCCGGAAAGGATGGATATAGAAAAAATAGATATATGAAGGAGTTATGTGTATACAGAGAGAGAGAGAGAGAGAGAGAGAGAGAGAGAGAGAGAGAGAGAAATGGGAGGAAGGATGGATGCAGGGAAAAATAAACGAAGGAGTTAGTGTATATACAAAAAGAAAGAGAGAAGAGAGAGAGAGAGAGAGAGAGAGAGAGAGAGAGAGAGAGAGATGTATATACAAAAAAAAGAAAGGATGGATGCAGAGAAAAATTAGAGGAAAGAGTGATTATGTATAAAGAGTGATTAGTATAAAGAGAGAGAGAGCAAGCTATTTCCCGTCCACCATCATGGCTAATTCGCTGTCAGAAATCGTCGTACTGACAGAAATAAACGGATAATGACGTCACACACAAATTAGACCATTTAGAAATTTTTTTAAACAAACAAGAAAATTTTTTCTCTAGAAAAGTTTATCATGTGAAGACCTATATACACTCAACTGATTGATTTAAGAAAGCAGTTCGTCAACACATGCACGAATAACTCACGAATTTCTTATTGTCACGAAAATCTATGCCTGCAGAAACGGCCGCTAATAAAATGCATCAGGCTTCGTGGACACCGTAGGAGGGTAGTACCGTCAGTGCACCTCATGCGGTACACTGTAGGCATTGCTTAAGGTTCTTTGCAGCGTGCCTTAGGCCCCTAGCTGCAACCCCTTTCGTTCCTTTTACTGTACCTCCTTTCATATTCTCTTTCTTCCATCTTACTTTCCAACCTCTCCTAACAATTGTTTCGTAGTGCAACTGCTTTGAGGTTTTCCTCCTGTTACGCCTTTCAAACCTTTTTACTGTCAGTTTCCGTCTCAGTGCTGAATGACCTAATAGGACCCAGTGCTTGGCCTTTGGCCTAAATTCTATATTCAGTAGGCTTCGTGGACCCCTCGTAACAACTGTTCAAAATAATTTCCCGAAAGTTGGGAATCCAATCTCTCTCTCTCTCTCTCTCTCTCTCTCTCTCTCTCTCTCTCTCTCTCTCTCTCTCTCTCTCTGATTACTTTTCTTTTAATGTATTCCAAAGAAAATTCTCCTCTTTTACTGATTATTATTATTATTATTATTATTATTATTATTATTATTATTATTATTATTATTAGTCTGCTCTCCTTTCGCGTGCTTGCTTATTATTGTCTTCCGTTTCCGTTACAGATTCTCTTTCTTCTCTTGTTTTCCACTTCTTGCCTTCTTTTCGTAACTCTTCTCTTTTCGGTTCATTTTTACTTATAATTTATCTTGTTATTCTTCGTTTATATTTCCTTCCATCCCCTTCCATTTCAATTCGGAGTTTTCCTTCTAAATCTCCTTTTTCTTCCTTTGTTTATCGTATTACTGAAATTTCACCGAAAACTACTGAGATGGTTATTTATCTGTCCGTCCACAATTTTTCTGTCCGCCCTCAGATCTTAAAAGCTACTGAGGCTAGAGGGCTGCAAATTGGTATGTTGATCACCCACCCTCCAATCATCAAACATACCAAATTGCAGCCTTCTAGCCTCAGTAGTTTTTATTTTATTTAAGGTTAAAGTAAGCTATGATCGTGCGTCTTGCAACCACCGGGCCGTGGCTGAGAGTTTAACACAGCATTATACGCTGTACTGCACCTTCCCAAAATATGTCATGCAGTTTATAAGAAAATCTTAATTAAAAAAAAAATACCACATCTAGCAATGCCTATCTTTCTTAATCCGTTTAGACCCACGTTCCTCCGAGAACGACCTCCGTCTCTCTCTCTCTCTCTCTCTCTCTCTCTCTCTCTCTCTCTCTCTCTCTCTCTCTCTCAGACAATCGGAAATGGAGCCAGTGTGGCAGAAAGCGGCAATCTGCCGGAGCCCTAAGTCAGCGCGCTGGTATCGTGCGAACCCGAAAGCTATCTCTGTCTCTACCTCCTCCCACCAGCCTTCCTTCTGAAGGAGGGTGTCCGTTGGACGACACGGCCCGGGTGTAATAAATAAATAAATAAATAAATAAATAAATAAATAAATGTATGTATGTATGTATGCATGTATGTATGTATATGTATGTGTGTATGAAATAAAAAAATATATATATACATATATGCACACCTTTCATTATGTATGTATGTGTTCGGGTATACTGTGTATATAGATACATATACGTATGTAATGTATGTATATATAATATACATAGATATATAAATTATATATATATATATATATATATATATATATATATATATATATATATATATATATATATATATATATATATATATATATATATATATAAATGCGTGTGTGCATGTGTGTGTGTGTGAAAGGTACGCCTTCTTCTTATCACAAGGAAATTTCGACAGCACTTACGATACCTGTGGTTTAATTACGTGACCAGTGAAAGAGCTAAAACATATGGAAAACTGTTATTCTTAACTGGCGTTACAACATCAAAGGTCAAGCATAAGACTTACTTCGAAAATGCTTAAAGTTTATTGGCTTATGGAGATTCCCTCGCCTGCTGGTGACTCGGTACCTGATTCAAACTAACAACTTCACATTATGGGTATTTAACGATAAGGAAAAGGCAAGGACATTTCGCAAGGGAACTCGATGGAAAATATAAATATATAAAATAAATAAAACACAGAGGAGATTGGACGCAAAGAACAAGGACACGTACCGATATAACTGCCGATCGCTGACCCAGCTTCTGCCTCGTACTAAAATGGAGACCTATTCATCAAGTACGTTTTCATTAAGCTATAAATTTCGGGATAAGTCTTTTGTGCATCGTCCACCCACTTCCCCTCCCCTCCCCTAACCTCAGTCACCCTACCCACCAATCGCTGTCCCCCCCTCCTTCCCAAACACCTACCCTCCCTCCTCCGTTTTCAAAACACCCTCTTCATAGCCTATCTCATCCGCGGATCCTCCCTCCACCAACCCCGGGAGTGCAATCTTCCCCTCCCCCACCCAGGAATGTAACCCCTTCCCCCCACCCCCTCTTATTCTATAGAGGGGGTGTTTGTGTCTCCCATAAGCATTCCATTAATTAAAGATCAGCCAACACTCAAACCGTTGGCAATATTGGTGTCAAACCTCATCATATGCGTCGGTGGTTTCTGAAGAATTCCGTGGGATGTTGGGAGTTATGTTGTTTGTTTGTTTGTTTGTTTGTTTTTGACAAACAAACACAAGAAAATGAGAAAATACCTATTGAAACCTTTCAGCTCTTCATGTATAAAATGAAATCATAACTGTAACAAATGCAGATATTTAAAAGGGATGGTAGGTTCAAGAAAGGTTGAGAGAGATAGAATACTTTCCAATTTTCCTGATGCCTCTCGTCACTAGTTCTGTAATTTACCTCCTTCCTCCGTTTTCCCCGATAGTTTGCTCAAGAGAAACAGCATTTTTTATATTTAAAAATCTAGACCTTCTTTGACGTCTTGCATTCTATGAGGTAAAATTAGTTTCAAAATCGCAATTCGCTTCAAGAATATTATAAATAAAATTAATGAAATGACGGAATTAGTTTACCTTTTATGATGTATTTGTGTGTATATATATGTACCCATCTCTTGAGGGAAGGTTAAAGGAAAACCCCTCGGGTCTCCCCTCGAAGTGAGGGGAGGGGAGTCCTCAAGGGAGGTCATCCGCGAAGACTTGGTTCTCCCTCGAAAGCCCATCGATGATGGCAGGAGACAACAACAGCCATCTCGCTTCCGCTAATCAACAAATTGGGAGCGTGTGTTCTTGGTCGGGGGAAAAGAGGGGGAGGGGGAGAAAGGGATAGAAAGGGGGGGTTGGGGTTGGGGCAAAGGGATGAGGACGGTTGGACGGAGGGAGAGAGATGCTTGGGAACACCCTCCTTCCCCCTCCCTCTCACCCTCCTTCTTCAGCTGTACCTATCCAGCTCATCCCAGCAATGTCGTGCTTCTCCTGTTGGGTTATTTCTCTTGCTCCTGCGAAGCGAGAGAGAGAGAGAGAGAGAGAGAGAGAGAGAGAGAGAGATTCTCATTTTTCTTCTCATCGATTCTCTTCCTTCCTGATCACGACCTGTAGCTCATCCAATTTGATTTTATTGTCGCGGCTAACGGGGTGCGGGGGAAGGAGGGGGGGAAGCAGAACCTCCCCCACAAACCCCATCTCTCTCTCTCTCTCTCTCTCTCTCTCTCCACCCCCCTCTATAGCAAGTGCCATCCGCCCACTTCCCCTTTTATCGTTTCTTAATGCCTCCCAATACCTCAACTCCTTCATCTCCTAAGTCGGCTTCCTACGTTTCCAGCACTCCTTTCTCCTCTTCCTTCGCCCATTTAACCTTCGCGATGGGCTTTATCAAGTTCCTTCGGTCCCTATTCCAGCAGATCCTATTTCCGCGCGGCTGTACGTAGGTCTAAAGCGTCGTCTGATTTCATAGTTTTCTTCGTGTTTTTCCTTTGCGCAGGTTAATTTTCCATTGAGATTCATGAGATGTCTTTTTGTTTTTGTCCTCTGTTGCAGCCGTAGGATGCATATGCATCTAACGTCAAAACTAATTACTTAATAGTTTCGAAAGCACACAGGTCTATGTATCTCCCTCAGTAGCTTCGAAGTCACGTAGGTCTACAGTATGTATCCCCCTCATTAGCTTCGAAATCACATAGGTTTATGTAACTCCCTCAATAGCTCCGAAATTACATAAGTCTATGTATTTCCCTCAATAGCTTCGAAATCACATAGGTTTATGTAACTCCCTCAATAGCTTCGAAATCACATAGGTTCATGTAACTCCCTCAATAGCTTCGAAATCGCATAGGTTTATGGAACGCCCCCAATAGCTTAGAAATCATGTAGGTCTATGTATCCCCCTTCAGTATTTTCGAAATCGCCGAGAACACAAACACACAATGGTTGTGGAATGGGTCTATACGTATCATCTGCCAAAGCTAGACACCTTCGACAGCATCAGAACCGGTGAATAGAAAAGAAGGCAATTACTATTCCCGTCATGCTTTCGCCATAGCGATGGCGAGTGTCCTTCCCTGTTCCTTCTCGAGTTCGTTCTCGAGTTTCGAGATTAGTCTCACCATCGAGAGCCTGTCCCGTTCCGTTCCGTTCCATCGGAAAGTGTGACCTTTGCATTTTCAATCCTCACGGTTTCTCGTCGTTGCCTCCTCTCATTTCCTCGAGTAATTCCTTTCCTCCCTCTCACTTCCTTCAATCTCCCTGTTTCTTGTCTAAAGTCGGTGTCTCCCTCTCACCCTTTCCCCCTCCAACCCTTCGCCATCCCCTCCCAGCTCCCAGCCAGCCACCGCCCACCCACCCCGCACAGTCTTTCTCTAAAGTTTGTCTCTGCTGACGAGCATTTTGTCTCTGGCCATTTTATTTCCTTGTCTCCATTTTTGTTGGGACGACATTTTTCAAGGCGATTATTTCTTTCATCCAGCAGCCGCCCCCCTGCACCTTCTTTCTTTACTTTTTCCCTCCCCCTCTTCTTCCTCTTTTTCCTCTTTTTCCCCTCTCTCTCTCTCTCTCTCTCTCTCTCTCTCTCTCTCTCTCTCTCAAACACTTCTGCCGTTGCAGGTGTCCTGAAAGCTGCTATGATAGGCTGCAGAAGAGACGCTTGTCTGACGTACTTTGTTTCGTGACGTTGTGGGGGATGTCTGAGTGATGCTTAGATGAATATTTATCTACTCTGCCCCTGCCAACAAGCCTGCATACATATTATAATGATAAATCGCACGAAATAAACCTATAGAAATACTTTTTGCGGAAAGGATAATGTTACGAGAGGTATAATTCCTCAATCTCCATTAAAGGTATAATGCCCTCAGTTCCAATAAAGACAAGTATAATATTTGTTGATATCGAAAAGTATAATTCATTTATTCCCAATAAATAAAAGTATAATTCACTTATTTCCAATAAAGAAAAATATAATTCCATCACTTACTACACAGTAAAGCATAATTCCATTAATTTCAATAAGGAAAAAAATTATTATAATCCTAATACCCCAATAAGGAAAAGTATAATGACCTTACTTTAAAAATAAGAAAAATATAATTCATTTACTTTCAATAAGGTATAATTATAATGTCCATCATAATACAGAAAGTATAATTCTCATAGTGCAATAAAGGGAAATATAATTTAATTTTTTCCCTGATTCTTCAGCAAACAGACGATGATTTTTTCTAGCCTTTATTATTATTATTATTATTATTATTATTATTATTATTATTATTATTATTATTATTAATCTACATGTAAAACATAACAAAACTTGAGGACTGTCTTTTGTGAAAAAACAGAAACAAAAAAAAAAAAAAAAATTTAACTTCTCATTTAAGAAGGAATCTTGAGTATTGAATTATAAATGAATGGTTTGATTAGTTTTTTTTTATTTTGTAATAATAATAATAATAATAATAATAATAATAATAATAATAATAATAATAATAATAATAATGATAATTCTGTAAGTAAACGAGTTCTATTCTGTCCCATTGCGCCCTAATTAATTCATCCTTTTAGCATTAACATTACGCTTATTTTATTAAAATAATGCCCTTAAAATCAGCGTAAAAGTTAAAGCACAATAAAAAGAGAAAAAATAAATTAAAATAAAATGACAGAGAGAAGGAAAAAACCTCCCAAGTTAAAATGAGGTTAAAAAAACCAATAAACGAAAGAGGAAAACAGTAAGACAATGCGGGGTTCTCGTTGATGCCAACAACAGAGCCATTACCATCAATTCGTCACGGCGATTTAGGCCTAATCAGCGCCACCGCCGATGATTAATAGCTAAACGATGAGCGGCGGTTCGGTTAGTCCGGGTCTTTTGTTGTTCCCCCCTTGACCAAACAAGAGATCGCCCTCTCCTCCTCCTCCTCCTCCTCCTCCTCCTCCTCCTCCTCCTTTCCTCCTCCGAAATGCCTCCTCCTGCAATTATAGAGATATTTACCTCCTCCTCCTCCAGAGAGAGAGAGAGAGAGATTTTAGATTTTTTACAGCAAATATGCAACGCACCAGTGCAATCATAGATATTTACCTATACACTAAAGAGAGAGAGAGAGAGAGAGAGAGAGAGAGAGAGAGAGAGAGAGAGAGAGAGAGACAGCAACTATACTTGTATTACAGTGCAATTATGCAATATTTACCAGTGCAATTATAGAGATATTTACTTTTACATGAATATACAAGACCAGTGCAATTATAGAGATAGAGAGAGAGAGAGAGAGAGAGAGAGAGAGAGAGAGAGAGAGAGAGAGAGAGAGAGATTTACTTTTACAGCAAATATGCAACGCACCAGTGCAATTATAGATATTTACCTATACACTAAAGAGAGAGAGAGAGAGAGAGAGAGAGAGAGAGATTTTACTTGTATTACAGCAAATATGCAACGCACCAGTGCAATTATAGAGATATTTACCTATACACAAGAGAGAGAGAGAGAGAGAGAGAGAGAGAGAGAGAGAGAGAGAGAGAGAGAGAGAGAGAGAGAGATGGTGTTTCATACTGTCAAAGCAAGTGTACAACAACTCAATAAATTATAGGAGAATACATCTATATATGAGAGGGAAAGACAGAAATAGAAATTGTTTTACTATTATAGCAATTATGCATCACAAGTACAATTACAGAGATATATCTAAACACCAGAGAGAGAGAGAGAGAGAGAGAGAGAGAGAGAGAGAGAGAGAGAGAGAGAGATAGGTCATAAATTAAAACTAGAACCTATTAAATGATTGAGAAAACAACACTCACTGAGAGAGAGAGAGAGAGAGAGAGAGAGAGAGAGAGAGAGAGAGAGAGAGAGAGAGAGGTCGAAAATTAAAACTAGAACCTATAAAATGATTTAGAAAGCAACAGCTATTGACAGAGAGAGAGAGAGAGAGAGAGAGAGAGAGAGAGAGAGAGAGAGAGAGAGAGATGGGTGTTTCTCAACCTCCTTCAAATCCGACAATATAATATCTCCACCGGCCCTTCAATCTCCCACGCCTTCTCCAACCCCCTCCCCATCTCTCTCTCTCTCTCTCTCTCTCTCTCTCTCTCTGTCCCGAGAAAGCACCTGTTTATAACATACTTGGATCCCGTATAATTGATGGCGTCC
>NC_089750.1:4766936-4771936 GCF_040412425.1 Macrobrachium rosenbergii | reverse complement strand
ATTCTGTTCTACTGTGAGACCTGTCGTAACCAAAAAGGAAAGTCTATTCCTATCTAGGATGTTTTTTCTACTCCAAAAATACTGCTCCGAACAAAAATTTATTTCATTCGACTCTGACAACTCTGTAATAGGTTATGAAGAATTCCACACTACAGGTACCCAGAAAACTGTACGGGGCTATGACGAATTCCACACTACAGGTACCCAGAAAACTCTGTACTGGGCTATGACGAATTCCACACTACAGGTACCCAGAAAACTCTGTACTGGGCTATGACGAATTCCACACTACAGGTACCCAGAAAACTCTGTACTGGGCTATGATGAATTCAACACTACAGGTACCCAGAAAACTCTGTACTGTGTAAATAAGCCTTTTTCTACCACTGAAATGTCCATGTAGCCTTTTTCTACCAACAGAAATATTCATATACTACATTTTTTCTACTTAAATAAGCCCTTTTCTTCCGCTAAAACTATACGTGCCCTGGGTAAATAAGCCTTTTTCATCTGCTAAAACTGTGCATTTCCTTGGTAAACAAGACGTTTTCTGCCATTATGAACACCTGCGCCCATGGCACATCACTGCCACCCCAAACAAAGGGCCTCTCTTCTCGCCATAGACGCCGGATAGGGGAAGCCTTCTACTACGCCGCAGTATTGTTAAGTAAGGTATCTCGGCCACCTGCACTTAAGCATGTAGTACCGGACTTGTTTGTTAATGAGGATGCATATACGTATCTCCGGATACATCATCAGTAGTCGGCGAGCGTCGTCGACGTCGTCGTATCTTCGGCGTCCCATTCTTTCGAGTAACTGCCGTTCTTCATTCTTGGGGCTTCTGGTGAATTTTCTCTTTGTTTCGTTTGACTTTTTCTGCTGCTGGGCAACGCAGCAGCAATTGAGCGTTGCGTGATTTGCGCGAAACTGTGACTTATGACTGGTGTTCATGCTAAGTTAAGTTAAGTATACTTTAGTTTTACCAGACCACTGAGCTGATTAACAGCTCTGGATTACAAGAGACATCAAGGTGCAATTTGGTATTGATGCTAATTAGCTCAGCAAGTTATTAGCTGCATAAACTGAGAGTCCTGACGTACGTGATTAGAATTCCAAACTATTTTCCAAACGTCCCGTTTCGTCCAGCCCACAAAATCAACAAAGGCCCGAATTGCCCCTTCAGTCAAAAGATGACCAAAAAATTACGGGGAGCGATTACGCGACAATGAACCGATTCGTTCCGGCTCGTGTAAGCGGCGATATCACCTAAATAAACAATCAAAGAACAACAATAAAAATTCGCGTCATAGCTCAGTCCACACTGACAGGAAATGGCGATCGGAAAAGGGCAGTTGACTGAAAATGATAAAACGTCAGGTTTCAGGTAATCAGTTTCACGCTTTGCTGCGATTTCCGAACTGAAATGATTCTTTCAGTTCTTTTTGGTTTATGTTCTACAATGTCATGTTTTTCGTCCCAAGAGGAGAATATGAAATAGAACAGAATACAGAATTTAGGCCAAAGGCCAAGCGCTTGGACCTGTGAGGTCATTCAGAGCTGAAAGGGAAATTGACAGTAAGAAGGTTTGAAAGGTGTAACAGGAGGAAAACATCGCAGTTGTAAAATGAAAAAATAGTTAGAGAGGGTGGAAAGTCAGATGGAAGAAAGAGAATATGAACGGAGGTACGGTAAAAGGAATGAAAGGGGTTGCAGGGAGGGGCCGGAAGAGGAGAATATAACTTAGATTAAATTGTAATATTCCTCAATAAAGATTCTCATCCCAAAGCATAAATATCCTTGATAAATTATGAAATCTGAGAGGATTCTCTTTTAATTTCTTTTCATTCATGTTCTAGAATGTCTTGTTCTTCTTCTTAGGGGAAGCGAATAGTTTTGGGTGAATTGTAATCTTCCTTAATAGAGGTTTGCATTCCAGAGCCCAGTAGTTCTTGATAAATTCTTGGAGAAATAACGAGTTTACTTATTTGTTTGTTAATTTCCCTTCGTCATGACAAAGATCTCTGGACCCTCTCCTTGTGGGAACTGCACAAGAGACTAATATTTTGCTCTTTATTGTTAAGGCTTGGTCATAAGGGATATTTATCAATTGCACTTAGACAATAGTAAAGTTCACCAAAGCTATTATAAGGGATATTTATCAATTGCACTTAGACAAAAGTAAAGTATTCACCAAAGTTATTATAAGGGGGATATTTATAAAGGGATATTTATCCCTTAGACAATAGTAAGGTACTCACAAAAGTTATTATAAGGGATATTTATCAATTGCACTTAGACAAAAGTAAAGTATTCACCAAAGTTATTATAAGGGATATTTATCAATTGCACTTAGACAATAGTAAAGTATTCACCAAAGTTATTATAAGGGATATTTATCAATTGCCCTTAGACAATAGTAAAGTATTCTCCAAGGTTATTATATGGGATATTTATCAATTTCCCTCAGACAATAGTAAAGTATTCACCAAAGTTATTATAAGGGATATTTATCAATTGCCTTAGACAATAGTAAGGCATTCACCAAAGTTATTATAAGGGATATTTATCAATTTCCCTCAGACAATAGTAAAGTATTCACCAAAGTCATTATAAGGGATATTTATCAACTGCACTTAGACAAAAGTAAAGTATTCACCAAAGTCATTATAAGGGATATATATCAAATTCCCTTAGACAATAGTACAGTATTCACCAAAGTTATTGTAACAGAATACTGAAAGGAATTCGGATCTAACTCCCAAGAAATAAAATACCATAACGGGATCTTTTAATTACACTTTATAACAGTCTTCATTGCGTCCAGTTATCCTCAACAGGAGAAATAAAAATAGACGCCGTGAGCGCCTTTTATTGGAGAGGCAAAGAGGAGAGCAATGAAGGTGTCTTTTGTTGGCGAAACAAAACAGGCGTCTTTTATTAGAGAAATAAACGCAAGGCTGTCTCTTATCGGGGACAAATCACAGGTTTCTTTGATTGGCGAGAGAAAATAAGCGGCACTTGTGTTATTGGAGGACAAGCAGTAAATCAATAAGTGAAAACAAAAGCACTGAAGGCGAGAGTACAATTATTAACGAAACGATGGACGTGATTTCCGAAATACCAGATTCATTCCTCCGGAGCAGAATGAAGGCGAGGCGATATTTTTAGGCACGAGCTGCGCCGTCATTCAGTGACGCCGTGTTTTTCACTCTTATTGACATTTCGTTGATTTTGTTCGTAAACAGAGACGTAAATATCAAGATTGTTCTTGACTTGAGGAATGTCGACGAAGCAGATACCTCGTGGACAATGTTTATTTATAAAAACAAATGACAGGAAAAAAAATGAAAACGATTTTTTTTTTTTTGATGTCGGTTAATACAAGTTAATTGCTACCGTTTTTGTTGGTTTGTCAGGTAATTGTTTCTTCTCAGAATTTGATTATATGGTTATATATGTATATGTGTATGTATATATATATATATATATATATATATATATATATATATATATATATATATATATATATATATATATATATATAGAGAGAGAGAGAGAGAGAGAGAGAGAGAGAGAGAGAGAGAGAGATATATATATATATATATATATATATATATATATATATATATATATATATATATATATATATATATATAGAGAGAGAGAGAGAGAGAGAGAGAGAGAGAGAGAGAGAGAGAGAGAGACAGACAGAGAGAGAGAGAGACAGAGAGAATGTACTTTATATGCAGATTTCGTTGAATTCCATTATGGCTTTTTGGTTGTTGATCAACTTTTTATTAGTTTCACAGTACTTTCTAAATCTTCTATGTTCTTAGAAAGTACTGTGAAATTAATAAAACGCTGATCAACATCCAAAAAGCCATTGAATTCAACGAAATTTGCATACAAGAAAATTTGCTATAAAAGCATATGTATGTATATATATATATATATATATATATATATATATATATATATATATATATATATCATGTTCATCTAGGAAGTGAATTACGTACGAGGTAGCTAGTCAGTTATGGAGGGCTCTCATTGAGATTATAACTTAAGTAAACCGAACACGAAAGCACAATTTTCAACACCCCAAACTCCCCATGACACGTCAAAACATTACGCTTTCAATGCAACCACTAGAAACACCTTTTGACTGAAGATTTTCAATGAAAAAACACTCACCCAACATAATACAAGCCCCCCGTAGAGGGGTAGCGCCCCTAGCTGCAACCTCCTTCGTTCCTTTTACTGTACCTCCTTTCATATTCTCTCTCTTCCATCTTGCTATCCGCCTTCTCATAACAATTGATTCATAGTGCAACTGCTTTGAGGTTTTCCTCCTGTTACACCTTTCAAACCTTCTGTCAATTCCCGTTTCAGTGCTGAAAGACCTCATAGGTCCCAGTGCTTGGCCTCTGGCCAAAAATCTATATTTTATCTATATATTCTGTATTCAGTATTCAATAATGCAAGCCTAAATATAGATTGCGTCTCATTAATATTACTGATCAATGTTGCGTCTCTCGGCTTACCGCCCTGCGGCATCCATTGCCGACGCATCTCCTCTTACGCGCACCTGTGACGCATCCTTGATCAAGGTCAAAGATGGCGTCCTGTGGCCTTGCAAGATGATGTCAGTGCTTGAAGAAAATGTTGCTAGTATCCGTTGTGTTCTTTGCTTGCGAATGCAAGGGAGAGAGAGAGAGAGAGAGAGAGAGAGAGAGAGAGAGAGAGAGAGAGAGAGAGAGACTTTACTTGAATTAGCTTGGCTTTGGAATTTTCTCCCCGGCTGTTTTCTTGTCTTATAATCCTACCTATCTGAGGTTTAGTTGTTCTTTTGTTTTCTGTCGACTGGTAGACTTTGGAATTTTCACCTTACCTCGGTGTTCCGTGATTCTTACGATCTTCCCGCTGTTTTTTAATCATTTATTTTTTTCTGATCTGATCCTAGGGTTGATAAGGTCATTAGATTGCCCTTTCCGCCGGCC
>NC_089750.1:4676936-4756936 GCF_040412425.1 Macrobrachium rosenbergii | reverse complement strand
CCTCATTTTCTGAGAGAGAGAGAGAGAGAGAGAGAGAGAGAGAGAGAGAGAGAGTCAGTCATCCCCTGTGTTATGAAGTGCAGTAAAACTGCTTAACTGTTACGTGAACATGATGCGTTTGTGTACCCATCAACTAACCAGCGATGGCTCTAGAGGAATGTGAACACAAGGCCACTGTGATATTCAGTGATCAGTTGCTGTATCGAAGGTTGTTATTGTCGTTGTAGATTAAGCTGGCCTTATGCCAGCAAGGGCTCTTCCTCTTGAGGCAAATCGTAACAGATATCAAGTGTGAATTAAGTGCATGTGTATTTATTCCTTTGGGCGCTGATGCATATGTGGCGTCTGTCATCTTGGGACTATATTTTTCCAACTTCCTGTATCTCACCTTATCCTCAAGAATGTAATTTGAAGGAAAAGTCGAAAGTTCTATTTATTCTCTTCTGCTGACAGCTGTTTCCTCCATTAACTCATACCTATCTTCAGGGACGCACAAAATTCACAAAAAAAGTAAAAATTAACAAAGAAATCTCATAGATTATGTTGGCTCTCTGGAAGCCTCACACGACTGATTTCCTTGGCTCTGGTGAGAGTCCAGAAGGTTTGCAACAAAACTTCCTTCTGGCGGAGGAAACACCTGTATACTGAGGTTTAGTTACATTTTACTACACGTGTTAAGCTGGGTAGTCATCCATTAGATAATGGTTTTAGAATGGATGTCTTTTTTGTGGCATCTTCTGTCGTAAGACTATTCTTCTCTCAATTTTTGTATGTCCTCTTATCCTGAAGTTTGAAATCTGAAGGAAAAAGCAGAAATTGTTATGTTGTTCCATTTATTCTCTTATTCCAGTAGCTGTTTCAGCCATTATCTCGTGGCTATCACCTGGGCTATCCTAGGCCTATAGTTCAACAATGATTGTAGAACTATAGGGCTATGGTAGCCCTGATGATAGCCACGAGACAGTGGCTGAAACACCTATTGAAAGAAGAGAATAAATGAGAAAGCATAGCAATAATCTTCTTGCCTTTTCATTCAGATTTCAAATTTGAGGATAAGGAAATATACAAGAAATGAGAGCAGCATAGTCTCAGATAGTAGAAGCCACAATATCTATAGGCCTAGGTTAGCCCTGATGATAGCCACGGGACAATGGCTGAAACAGCTATTGAAAGAACAGAATAAATGGAACAACATAACATTTTTTTTCCTTTTCCCCCTGATTTCAAATTTGAGGATAAGGAAATGTACAAGAAATGAAAGAAGCGTAGTCTTACGACCACTGGACGACACGAAAAGACATCCAACCACGCCTGGATGACCATCCAGCTAAACACATGTCAGGAGCGGATTATTAACCTTGTTCCTCACTCACCCAGTCATCCACAATTCCCTAATCACCCACTTCCTACCTGGCCGACCTGAAGGTTGAGCAGCGTTTGTGTAGGAAAGGAGGAGCAAGTGGCTGAGAGAGAGAGAGAGAGAGAGAGAAGGAAGGAGGAAGAGCAACTGAGGGAAAAAATTGCAAATGGCAAAGCTAGAGAGAGAGAGAGAGAGAGAGAGAGGGGGAGAGAGAGGGAAAGCGAGTTACGACGTGGGAATATACTGTGACAGTTATGGCATCGGTTTGTGATTGGTCTATCGCCCCGGGTCTACCAATCAGCGCCCTTATCATTCGCTCCTAATCAAGGCTGTCAGTCAGCCTGTATCTATGTCTGTCTCTCTACGATTCTGCTCTACAATTTTTCTCTTTATTGTTAAGTTCGAAGAGAATGACAAAAAAAAAAAAAAACATTTCAGAAATGGAAAGAATTCCCCCATTTTCAGTTCTTTTTATGCTGAATATTATATTTTCTCCATTTTCCCAATCTTTTAGTTTTCTTCTCACTGGGTATAACCATTACCCACGTTTGTTGTAATATATAAAATAATTCTCTCTCTCTCTCTCTCTCTCTCTCTCTCTCTCTCTCTCTCTCTCTCTCTCTCTCTCTCTCTCTTTTAATTAGCTCAGTGGTCTGGTAAAACTAAGGTATACTTAACTTAACCTCTCTCTCTCTCTCTCTCTCTCTCTCTCTCTCTCTCTCTCTCTCTCTCTCTCTCTCTCTTGTCACTTACTATGAAGCCATTTCTGAGTATTATATTGTTTAATAAACCAGTTTTTTTTTTTTTTTACTTTTTGTGTTTTTGTTTGTCAAACTCCTGTCAGTTTTATAAAAAAATTGAATATACAAATAACTCCTAGTCTCATTTAGCTACTCTTAATACATACTCACGCACGTACATATATACATACGTACATAATTTTATGTATATATATATATATATATATATATATATGTATATATATATATTATACATACACACATATATACACAAAGAGAGCGTGAGAATTATGTCTTAATTTCGATTCTAACAAAGTTCCATGTCACATCCTGAATTATTGATCACCTACTGTTATTAGTGTATACACTTATTTACCTGCGTATTTCGTATTTACTTCGATTTATATATATATTCAATATGTTCTTCATTAATGAGTGCACATGTTAAAATAATAATAATAATAATAATCATAATAATAATGATAATAATAATAATAATCTCGGTTCGTCTCCACATAACGAGGTCAACGTGTCTGACCATAGAACTATTTAAACCGTACATTTGGTTACCGTCTAACCGTACTATATTATAGGCCTACTTCTTGCGCCAACATCCTAATGATTTTCACAGCGGCGTGTTTTACTGCTTGTAATCAATTTCCCACCAACTGAGGGATCAAGGTACTAATGTATAGTAGACTCTTTTTGTCTTGAAGTCGCCTATTTTTTTCCGCAATGGAATATTTCCTTTTTTTAATTACAGTATATTTTAGCATCAATACTATACTCTACGTAAAAGCAGTTATGATGAGTTCTTGGTTAGTTTTTTTTTTTTTATGTGCGGTTACAGAGAGAGAGAGAGAGAGAGAGAGAGAGTTTGGATGAGTTCTTGGTTAGTTTTCTATGTGTGGGTTACAGAGAGAGAGAGAGAGAGAGAGGGACTTTGGATGAGTTCTTGTCTAGTTCCATGTCTGTGAAACAGGAAGCCGGAGAGAGAGAGAGAGAGAGAGAGAGAGAGAGAGAGAGAGAGAGAGAGAGAGAGGTTTGGATGAGTTCTTGGTTAATGTTATTATGTATGTGAAACAGCGCCTACACCTAGAAATACAGAGAGAGAGAGAGAGAGAGAGAGAGAGAGAGTTTTGAATGCTACATTTTCACAATTACAAACCGTCCACAAAATCCAGAAACTGATCCCTCTAACATCCTATATAGCCTACCACAGACAATAGCAACATTAAAAGAAAAAAAAAAAAAAGGTAAATAAAATCAAAATCACGAAGGAAAAGAGAAAGACAACGATACTTATTCCCCGCCCAAAATCAGTTTCTTTGCAACACATACACCAATGACCAATTGGGTCCTAATCTCGCTTGTCCTGGAATGAGGGAACACTGGAAACGCATTATGGAACCCCCCAGGACCTCTGGAGACAGTCTATATGGGGGGGTCTACTCCCCCGGGTCTGTTCTGGGACTTTATTTCGCCCCCCAAAATGCGGAACTGGGCACAATTCCAGGAGTTTTCTCGTTCTTTTAAGTATTCTTATTCTAATTGGTTTTCCCTCTTCCATTTGTTCTTATTCCTCCATTCTCTGTTTTCCTTATTCTTTTTACTCTTCCTGCTTCTTTCCTTTCCACCTCCTTTTTTTTTAATTTTTAGTTTTCTGTAAAAGAGAACTGTTGTGCCGGTTTTGTCTATCCGTCCGCACTTTTTCTGTCCGCCCACAAGTCTTAAAAACTACTAAGGCTTAGATGGCTGCAAGTTGGTATGTTGATCACCCACCCTCCAATCATCAAACATACCAAATTGCAGCCCTCTAGCATAAGTAGTTTTTATTTTATTTAAGGTCAAATTTAGCTATAATCGTGCTTCTGGCAACGATATAGACCAGGCCACCACCGGGCAGTGGTTAAAGTTTCATGGGCCGCGGCTCACACAGCATTATACCGAGGCCACCGAAAGATAGATCTATCTTCGGTGGCCCTGGTTATACTCTGTACAGAAAAGTCGACTGCGCCGAAGAAACTTCGGCTGATTTATTACTTGTTTTCTTACATTACACTGAATGATTGGTGAGGGATTCTCTGGCGTCACAGACTATTCAGAATAAAATAATGACTATGCAGTGACTGAAAACTATACTACTTCAAAGACCTCAGTCGACTAAGTACCGGGTACATAATTCATTGCTTTGGTCAACACCTTGCAACGGATTTTTCGGGAAGCTGACTTCAATCGACTTCCCCCTCATGAGATCAATCTCGGGGTTCGTTAGTGAAGCAAGGCTGGCAGCCACTGGTCCACGGGGACCACTGAGTAAATATATATATATATATATATATATATATATATATATATATATATATATATATATATATATATATATATATGTATACAAATATGTATATATATATATATATATGTATGTATGTATGTATATTATGTATGTATGTATGTATGTATATATATATATATATATATATATATATATATATATATATATATATATATATATATATAGAGAGAGAGAGAGAGAGAGAGAGAGAGAGAGAGAGAGAGAGAGAGAGAGAGACGTGAATCCAAAACTCGCAATAAGACGTTAAACACGAAAAGGTGGCCGAACGACGCTGATTATGGAATTCCATAATGTACCACTAAATAGGGAGCGGCCTTCAGTCAAGCAAGCCTTCTTAGGGGTTTGCAAACATTATTATGGAGAAGATCTGTGGGCTTTTCGGCATCGCCAACTCCTGCTGGCGTTCTTATTACCTCGATGTGCGCGCACGCGCGTCTGCGTGCATGTGCGTGCGGTGGTGTGTGTGTGTGTGTGTGTGTAATTGTGTGTGTAAGTGTGTTTGAATGCGCACGTATGTCTGGGTTCAAGTGTACTTGTGTTTATATGCGTTTTTAATCGTTGGTGAAAATGTTCGTATTTGCTTGTTTGTGAGTGCGTGCACGCAGTCTCTGTATGTGTGTATATGCATGTGCGTGTGTGTATGTATTGTATATGCGTACGTGTGTACGCAAGTTCATGCGTATGTTTTCCTTGTCAGTTTGAATGTCATCGTCAATAGTTCTATTAAACCAGAATGAATAGGTACAGCCTATAGTCAGCTGTTAACATGATCAATATTCAGAGATAGAATCTCATCGATTCTTCCGCTAAACAAGTGGAGATTCTTGACAGTAAAAATCGATAAACGATATCTCACTGTTTCATTCGTTTATTTGTGAAAACGGTAAAATTGCATAATATTACATTGAACGCTGCTGAACTGCGTTGAGTTGAACGAAGTCCATCTTATATTTGAGAGCCCGCTCTCTCTCTCTATCTCTCTCTCTCTCTTAAACTTTAAAAAGAGAGAGAGAGAGAGAGAGAGTGTGTGTGTGTCTTAGCCTTGAAAAACAATACCTTAACATTATCTTTCTGTTACGAGAGAGAGAGAGAGAGAGAGAGAGAGAGAGAGAGAGAGAGAGAGAGAGAGAGAGAGAGAGAGAGAGAGAATTTTAGCCTTTAAAAACAAAACCTAAAAATCGTCATTCCCTTATCTATAGAGAGAGATAGAGAGAGAGAGAATCCTAGCCTTTGAAAACGAAACCTAAAAATCGTCTTTCCCTTATCTGTAGAGAGAGAGAGAGAGAGAGAGAGAGAAAGAGAGAGAGAGAGAGAGAGAGACTTGATTCCATTCTCAGGCGAATAACGTACGAGGAAAAAATAAATAAATAAAACGCAATTGGACGATCTGGAGACGTACGGCAACTCGCAACCTGTACTTGTTGAAACGATCAGCTGACCCTAAACCAATTACCCAGACTCCGGAAGAAGGTAAACACGCCTAAATGAAATTGGATCGAAATATTCCCTCCAACACTTTGGTTTTACTTATTGAAAACTGGTTGTTATTCATTCTACGTTTGAAAACATTTTTTTTACTCATTCTACATTTGAATTTTTTTTTTCACATTCTACATCTGATTTTTTTTCATTCTACATTTGAAATTTTTTTTATTCTACATTTGAATTTTTTCTAATTGTGCATTTGAATTTTTTTAAATTCTACATTTGAAAAACATTTTTACTCAATCTACATTTGACATTTTTTCTCATTCTACATTTGACTTCTTTTTTTAAATCTGTATTTGAAATTTTTTTCTCATTCTACATTTGATTTTTTCTAATTCTACATTTGAACGTTTTTTCTAATTCTACATTTCCAAATAATTTTTTTCATTCTACATTTAAATTTTTTTCTCATTCTACATTTGATTTTTCTATAATTCTACATCTGAAGATTGGTTTTTTTTATCATTCTACATTTGACTTTGTTCTCATTCTACATTTGAATTTATTTTCTAATTCTACATTTAAAATGATTTTTTTCTCATTCTACATTTGAAAAAAAGTTTTTCGTTCTACATTTGAAAAATTTTTTTATTGAACATTTGTCAGCCATGTTTTTTTTAATGTACATGAAAATTAAAGGGAGTTTGTTATTGTATTCATCTGGTAGAAAATCTTGTAAAATTTCCATGTAATCAACGGAATAAACACAAGCATGTATGTATGTATGTATGTATGTATGTACGTTATGTATGTATGTATGTATGTATCATTATCGTTACTTACAGGATCGATGAATCAAGTAGGAATTCATTACTTACCTGAAAAAAGAGAAAAGGAAATTAGAATTCAAAGAAAAAAAATAATTATGAACATTTATCAATTATTATTGTGGAAAAATGAGAACGTATGGAAGAACATATTAATTTTTTTTTTTGAAAGAAGATAACATTAAAATATTTTTTTCTAATTCTAGCAGAAAGGTACAAGATAACTGAAAAAAATATTTCTAAAATGCCCATTCAAAATATAAAAGACAACTTTAAAAAATTTAAATTTCTGTCAAAATATAAAAAAAGTAGCATTTTCAAGGTATCACTGAAAACTCTCAAACAGCGTTACTGTTCCCCGTTCTCAAGTAACATAATTTGCCCGACGAAAATTGAATGATTAAGCGGGGAATCCCCTGCGTTATTTGGCGTCCAGAGAGAGAGAGAGAGAGAGAGAGAGAGAGAGAGAGAGAGAGAGAGAGAGAGAGAGAGAGAGAGAGAGAGAGACCATCTACCTCTGGTAATGTGGTTTGACATTCAGACTTTTCATAAATATAAATCTACCCCACAAATATAACAGTGTATTTTTCTTCTCAAGACAGACGATAAGAATTATCAGCAAATTCATAAAACGCAGGAAATAGCAACGGTTTCCTCGCGATATCACAACACAGATTTATGGCGCGGATTAACAGGGCGCCAAATCAACACGTCAGAGCCGTTTATAGGCACAGGCGTTAACAGTCATTTTTATAGGCTTATGCAGTAGAGGAGCCTTGCCCTGGCGTACCCCGGAGACCCGCCGGGAAGTAAGGATGTTTCTGGGGGCTTTATAGACCTAAGCAGAGGAGCCCTGCCCTGCCGTGCCTATGAGAACCGCCGGGAAGTAAGGATGCTTGCGAGGGCTGTCTAGGCCTATGCAGAAGAGCCCTGCCCTGCCGTGCCTATAAGACCCGCCGGGAAATAAGGACGCTTGTTAGGGCTTTATAGGCCTATGCAGAGGAGGCTTGCCCTGCCGTGCCTCGGAGACCCGCCGGGAAGGAAGGATACTTGTGAGGGCTTTATAGGCCTATGCAGCAGAGGAGCCCTGCCCTGCCGTGCTTAGGAGACCTGCTGGGAAGTAAGGATGCTTGTGAGGGCTTTAGAGTCCTATGCAGATAGGAGACCCGCCGGGAAGGAAGGATGCTTTGAGGGCTTTATAGGCCTATGCAGAGGAGCTCTGCCCCGCCGCGTCTCGAAGACCCGCCGGGAAGAAAGGACCCTACTTCTGAGAGTTCGTAGGCGGGGAAATTAAAAGCCACACTGCGCGGGCGGCGATTTGAATCCGAAGATAAAGACGCCTCGGTCGTAATGGTGAAACTTTGGTGCCGTGTTTCAGCCTCCTCTCCCCCGCCCCCCCCCCCAAATAGAGCGGAACAATAAAAGAATAAAAATATCCCGACATTCAGTTCCTCCGATCTTCCAGGAACACAGCTTTTAACTTTCAAAACACAATTAATGAAAAAAGAGAGGTAAAGTTTCATTGTCGCCGGGGGCATTCGATGTCGAAATATTAGATCCCATTGGATACGGCTCTGAGAGAGAGAGAGAGAGAGAGAGAGAGAGAGAGAGAGAGAGAGAGAGAGCCAGCTGACACGGGTGAGATTTCTGTCTACTTAAGAATGGTTGGTCAATTTTCCTTGGTGTGAGTGTATCGTAGGTTTTTTTGTAGATTTTTTACAGACAGACGGACAGACAGGGACACACACACACACACACACACATATATACATACATACATATATATACATATATACACATACATATACTGTGTATATATATAATTATATATTATATATATATATATATATATATATATATATATATATATATATTTATTTATTTATATTATGTCCCTGGTTTTAGTAGACTATGGTGGGTTGAAACCATAATTGAAAAAGTTATAAAAAGGCATGGGCCTAGCAACTTCATTCCAATTCCAAAAGAACCGGAATGCCAGCGCGCATGCGCGCAAAAATATCCTTCAGTACCGACCATGTCTCTCACGCGCCCAAAAAATGAGATACTGTTATGGGCCACGACCTTATTCGGAGTAGCCGAGGGTAATCAAGGATAACAAGTTAGAGAGAGAGAGAGAGAGAGAGAATTAAGCTCGTTTTTATCTCTCTGACAGAACGACGAAAAATATTATCTCAGGAAGTCGCGGTAACGAATCTAGAGAGGTTGCGATAAATTCTATAGTTGTGTTCTGGGCTAGGAATAAAACTGCAACTAGAATTATGGATTTTAGCTTTCTGTACAAGAAAACTATTGTGCCGGCTTTGTCTGTCCGTCCGCACTTTTTCTGTCTGCCCTTAGATCTTAAAAACTACTGAGGCTAGAGGGCTGCAAATTGGTATGTTGATCATCCTCCCTCCAGTCATCAAACATACCAGATTGCAGCCCTCTAGCCTTAGTAGTTTTTATTTTATTTAAGGTTAAAGTTGACTATAATCATGCGTCTGACACCATTATCGGACAGGCCGCCACCGGGCTGTGGCTGAAAGTTTCATGGGCCGCGGCTCATACAGCATTATACGCTGTACAGAAAACTCGATTGCGCCGAAGAAACTTCGGCCCATTTTTTTACTTGTTTATTTTGTCTTTCTAAAGACCTGAAAAAATAGCGATATTTCAAGTCCGTATAAGGAAGGGTAGGGAATCCTCAGAGTATGTTTTAGGGAATTAAGGGCGGGAGGGTTTTCAAGGGTCAGGAGATTCTAGGGAATAAGGGAGAAAGAAAAGTTGGTAGGGTAAAGTATAAGAGACTACGTTTTAGGGCCAGCGTATAGGAGAATTAGGGGAAAAACGAACTTGCTAGGGAAAGATATCAGGGAGTGTAAGGAAAAAAGACGATGCAGAGGTAATAAGGAGTCAGGGAATTAAGGCCAGCAGAGTCCTAAAGAAGGGTCAGGGAATTCTAGGGAAAAAGGGAAAAAGAAAAGTTAGTAGTGTATAAGAGACTACTGGAGGAAAAGAGTTTAGGGATATCAGGGGGAAAACGAACTTGCTAGGGAAAGGTATCAGGGAATATAAGAAAAAGAAGATGCAGAGGAAATAAGGTATCAGGGAATATGTTGATAAATATAACAAAAGGAGCATTACAGCAAAAGGAAAAATAGGGGAAAAGTATAAGGAAAAAGGGGAATTTTTGGTGGTGCCTTTTGGGGAAATTTGACAAAAATGACAAATGCTGATTCCATCTTCTTGGTGAGTTTGAGGAAAATATTCCTATGATTTTTGGGAAATAGGAGGATTCCCGATTCCACACTGCTTGGGAATTTGAGAAAAGGGAATTTGGGACCTGTTGATGTCAAATTTAGAATAAAAAGGAAAGGGGAATTCTGAAGAAAAAAAATTTAGAGGCCTACCACTAAAGAAATAGAATTCTATTGCATGTCTCTTTGGAATTCTTTGAGAAAAATAAGGTAATAATTCCAACTTGCAGAGGAATTCTAAAAATGAAAAATTTTTTTTAAGAAAAAAAAAAATTTTTAAAGGAAAGGTATTGATTCTACATTGTTGGGGAATTCTACCCCCACGCCCCCCGCCCCCCACCCCACAAGAAAGGTCTGGAAGATTACCTCCAAAGATATAAAATTTAATGGCGTATTGAATTGTAATTCTAGAGAAAAAAAAATAAGTACTGATTCCACCTTGCTGAGGCATTCTATAAAACTGATTCCACATTGCTGAGGTATTGTATAAAAAAGAATACAATTTTGCAAAAGTTATCAAGAATAAAAAAAAAACAATAATTGCTCCTTCCACTTTTTTTTTTTTATAAAGCAGTTTTAGAAAGTGTGTGCTGGCTCCTCAATACAGTAGAAAACTAAAAAAAAAAAAAAAATAAAGACAGGAAGAGGACCGAGAGATCACAGAAATTAGACAAGATTTAAGACGGGCGTGGTCAGAGGTTACGGTCGAAAAAAAAAAAAAAAACTCGGTCAAGATGACCGGGAATTCTAAAGGCGTAACGGGAGAAGACTAGGATGCATCAGGGCGTCCTTCGAAGGACCCTTTCGGGAGATAATCCTCGGCAGTGGCTTTCAGGAAGAACACGGTGTATTTATATATATATATATATATATATATATATATATATATATATATATATATATATATATATATATATATATATATATATATATGTGTGTGTGTGTATCAGTGTAGCACGAATGAACGCGTGCTTGAGAATGTCATAAAATCCACGTAAGAAGGTGAGTGAAAACCAGGACTTTGAACAAGTACTTTCGTAGTTTATTCTACACTTTCAAGTTCACCTTCTTACGAGGATTTTATGATATATATATATACATACAAATATATTCATACATATATATACATATACACACATATATATGTATGTATGTACGTACACATATACACGCAAATATATATGTATACACATACACTGGATAAATAAATAAAATAAATAAATAAACCAATTATCCTACAACGCAGGCCCTTGCCCGCCCCGGAATTTATCTCAGTAACCCGTCAGTTGACACCGCTGGCACCAGGGATGTTTAAAAAAAAACTGGGCCGCAAGTAAAAAAAAAAAAATTAAAAACTGGAATGACCACTTCGTATTTTTGAAAGGAGGGGAATTCTCCGAGCGGAGATACGCTGGAATGAATACTGTATATCATCGCGTAACAGGAAAAGGCTTTTGTTTCGTAGTGGTAAAAGATGCTTCTGTTATGTTACGTAACACTGGGTTCCTTGGTTAGAAATTGTTTCTTAGTGTTAAGATGTTCTTGTTACGTCAAGTACGATTGGTTTCATTGGTTGGAAATTTTTCCTCAAGTCTTGAAAGATGGTCCTGTTACGTTACGTAACACTGGTTTCCTTGGTCAGAAATTGTTTCTTATTGTTAAAATATGTTCCTGTTACGTCGAGTAAGATTGGTCTCATTCGTTGGAAATTGTTCCTTAAGTCTTGAAAGATGTTTGTGTTACGTTACGTAAAACTGGTATCCTTGGTTAGAAATTGTTTCTTAGTGTTAAAATATGTTCCTGTTACTTCATTAAATCATGAAAGATATTCCTGTTACGTTACGTAACACTGGTTTCCTCGGTTAGAAATTGTTTCTTATTGTTAAAATATGTTCCTGTTGCGTCAAGTAAGATTGGTTTCATTGGCTGGAAATTGTTCCTTAAGTCCTGAAAGATGTTCCTGTTACGTTACGTAACATTGGTGATTATGATTATAATTACAATTATCATCAATTCCACTGCTTTCAGAATAATAACATTATTAATGACCATTATTATTATTATTACTAACAGTATCATCAGACATTCAAACAATAATGACTTGTCGAAAAACATGCAGAGAGAGAGAGAGAGAGAGAGAGAGAGAGAGAGAGAGAAAATAAGATTTTTTAAAATAACTTTTCACAAGTTGCTTAAAAAAAATCGTTTCTTAAGACTTCTAGGGTAAGTCAGATCCCTCTATCCTTTGAAGGAACACAAGTGATAAAAAATCAACAAAGATGGCTACAGAGAGAGAGAGAGAGAGAGAGAGAGAGAGAGAGAGAGAGAGAGAGAGAGAGAGAGGAGAGAGAGAGACTTGAAAGATCACATTTCAAGTCTGAGAAAAAGCGTAGAGAAAGAGTTTGTTGAGAGATACGGGGGAAGGGGTACCAAACAATAGGCCTATAATTCTCTCGTTGGAGGCCTAGGTGAATTTAGCAGAGACAGGCACCTAAATTCTCTTGAGTGCTTCTTCAGTGGTGTGACGTCATTGCGTTGCAGTTATACATGTCGTCGGAATCAGATGAATGAATGAAGTATTGTTTTAAGAACTTTTATGCTAATATAGTGTATCAGAAAATATTTATTGGTACGTTTAGTAGTGTTTGATTCTCTCTCTCTCTCTCTCTCTTTGTCCAGCCAGTGATCAATGACTTTCAGCATCCTTCTATAAGGATGATTTTGTAACACCAGCAAGGATACGCCATCTCCTTTTTTTCATTTTCATTTTTTATAAACATCTACTAATTTTTCACCTGCTCTCTCTCTCTCTCTCTCTCTCTCTCTCTCTCTCTCTCTCTCTCTCTCTCTCTCTCTCTCTCTCTCTCTCTCGTAAATAATCCATGACTCATCCTTCTACAAGGACGGTTTTGTAACACCAGCAAGGATACGCCATCCTTTTTTTTTATTTTTATTTTTTATAAACATCTACTGATGTTTCTCTCTCTCTCTCTCTCTCTCTCTCTCTCTCTCTCTCTCTCTCTCTTTGTCCAGCCAGTGATCCATGACTTTCAACATCCTTCTAGAAGGACGATTTTGTAACACCAGCAAGGATACGCCATCTCTTTTTTTTTTCATTTTTATATTTCATAAAAATCTACTGACATTTCACCTGATCATGCCCGAAGGGTACAGGTAATTTTTTATCGGCTAACCATTCAAAATTACGGTGTAAAATGCATTGACTTTCGTCTCGGTTCTAAAATTTATGAGAGAATTAAAAATCATCATTGTGAGGAATCACCAAATTCTCTGGCCCCGTAGGGGAGGGCGGGGTGGTAGTGCCGTCAGTGCACCTCATGCAGTGCAATGTAGGCATTACTTAATGTTCTTTGCAGCGTCCCTTCGTCCCCTAGCTGCAACCTCTTTCATTCCTTTTACTGTACCTCCGTTCATATTCTCTTTCTTCCATCTTACTGTCAACCCTCTCCTAACAAATGATTCATAGTGCAACTGCTTTGAGGTTTTCCTCCTGTTGCACATCTCAAACTTTTACTGTCAATTTCCGTTTCAGCGCTGAATGACCTCATAGGTCCCAGTGCTTGGCATGTATGCCTAAAATCTATAAATCAATCAATCCCTTGCTCGTAACCAACAACGTCAATTTATGGCGTTGAATCAGTCAATAAGTTTACCTTTCGTGTGTCCTAAAATATATAGGAATGCAATAATAATAATAATAATAATAATAATAATAATAATAATAATAATAATAATAATAATATATGAAGGGAGTAGACCCTCTTTTAAACAGGTCTTATTAAAAAGGATGTCTGTATTATGCGACCCCCCTATAAATACCAACCCGAGCACCTCGTTTCTTCAGACCTTCTGCAACCACGTCCAGAGGATGACCAACGAGCTGGTCGAAACATGTCGACGGTACCTAAAATAGAACCTGAATCCAGACGAACGATTTCTGATTGGATATTTTAATAAAAGACTTCCCATATTCCGCACACTATCCTTTTCCAACATGAATATCGGCCAGTTGCTGACTAACGTCGCTGAGCCTGAAAAGCGAATCATAAGGAAGATAGAAAAGACACTATATAAGATAAATTCGCATAATACAGCCATCCTTTTTAATAATAATAATAATTTTAATAATAATAATAATAATAATAATAATAATAATAATAAATCTTTCTAAAAACCCTCATGCCAGTGCATTGGTATTAAACATATCTAGAAATATTTTCGTAGGTATTATCTAAATAATAATAATAATAATAATAATAATAATAATAATAATAATAATAATAATAATAATAATAATAACAACAACAACTTTGCTAAAAACCCTCACGCCAGCACAATGATATAAAATATATCAATAAAATTTTCTTAAACCCAAAAATATATAAGAAAAAATAAACGAAAAAATGGTCTATTTTGTTAGGCCACATTTTAAGGGCACAAGGTTCATTTCCAGGCCACAAATCACCTCATCTGAACTCATTTCCCATAGAAACACGGGTCTGGGGAGCATATGAGGGAGATGTCACTTTATTATTATTATTATTATTATTATTATTATTATTATTATTATTATTATTATTACATACTTCCTTGACAGCATCGTCGTTTGTCACACGGGACATAAAGCAACAAGTCGTCCCGTCTCATAATTTCACTTGAAGATGGTTTCTCCTTAAAGGGCCATCATTTCTCATCAGGCTCTTTGGCCCTCGAAGGTTGTCTGTGGGTCCCACGTGTGGCTAGATGTCTGTGTGGCTGTTAGCCTTCTGAGCATCTGTTTCTGTGGTTTTTCTGTATGTCTGTGTGGCTGTTAGCCTTCTCTGCGTCTGTGTCTGTGCATTTGCTTTACGTCTGTGCGGCTGTTGGTGTTTTGTGTATCTGGGTCTGCGCATTTGCTGTATGTCTGTGACTGTTTGGCGTTCTGTACGTCTGTTTAAGTGTCACAGAGAGTCTGTGCATTTGGCCTTGTTGAGAGAAAGTCAGAGAATATCTGTCTCCTAATCTTTAATCTGCATGTCTGCGGTCAAAGCTTCCAAAAATGTCTTCATTATTTCAGCTATTCGTGCAATAGTTTTTTTTTCCCTCTTCTTCTTCTTCTCTCGTCATTTTTGACTCCCGGGAACTGATGACGTCTCAGGGAGAAAACGACGCTGCTTGTTGGAGGAATAGTGCATGAAGCAGCGCTGTTGCCAACAACGTTGCGGACTTTGCTTGTGCAATATTTCAGGGTATTGTCCTGGCAATGAGGCTTAACACAGAGAGGTTTAAGTATATTCTTTTATTCGCCGGTCGTTTTCGGGGAGAGAGAGAGAGAGAGAGAGAGAGAGAGAGAGAGAGAGAGAGAGAGAGAGAGAGAGAGAGAGAGACTAGAAATTCATACCGGCTACTAGACTTAAAAGAAAGAAAGTGATGAAATTATTACACTTGAGAGAGAGAGAGAGAGAGAGAGAGAGAGAGAGAGAGAGAGAGAGAGAGAGAGAGAGAGAGAGAGAGAGAGAGAGGCTAGAAATTCATACAGGCTACTAGACATAAAAGAAAATGATAAAATTATTACACTTGAGAGAGAGAGAGAGAGAGAGAGAGAGAGAGAGAGAGAGAGAGAGAGAGAGAGAGAGAGATCCACTCACCTACGGCAAATAAATTCTGAAACAGCAAAGGTATATTATTAAAAAATAAAAGCACACTTCGAGAAAGAATGAAGTAATTTGGGGAGGGGTGGGGTGGAACCCACCCCCACAAACAAATCAGACCAATTCAGTTCTAAAACTCTTGGCAAAATATAAATACAAAAATACAAAAATAAAAAAATGTTAAAATAAAATAGATAAAAATGTAAAAACATGAAGAAATTAAAAGAAAACATACACCAAATCACCAAGTAATGTGGATGTTTTATGTGAGAGGAAAAAGAAAAGTTTATAAAAAATTCAGGAAAATTCACACCAGTCAACCGGATGTGGTTAATGTCAAGTGGCTAAATTAAGAGCCATCTTTTGGATTAATCTCAACTAAGCAAGTCTTTCTGTTTCAACAGCGATTATTAACTTGTACTTAAATACGTGTGTGTGTATATATATATATATATATATATATATATATATATATATATATATATATATATATATATATATATATATATATATATAGATATGATAGATAGATAGATAGATAGATAGATAGATATTATAGATAGATATATATATATATATACATATATATATATACATACTGTACATACACACACACACACACACATATATATATATATATATATATATATATATATATATATATATATATATATATATATATATATATATATATATTATATATATATATATATTATATAGTGTCATTATACAATAACAATAATAATAGTGATATTTAAAAAACCAAAGTACAGTACCAAGACTTTTCTTTATTATTAAAATGTAAATTTAGTTCATCTGTTTCATAATAAAAGCTAACTAATGCTCCTGCGTGTTTCTCATTTCGAGAAGAAGAAGAAGGAGGAGGAGGAGGAGGAGGAGGAGGAGGAGGAGGAGGAGGAGAAGGAGGAGGAGGAGGAAGGAGGAGGAGGAGGAGGAGGAGGAGGAGGAGGAGGAGGAGGAGGAGGAGGAGGAGGACTATCAAATTATCCGTCGGAAACGGAAGGTTGTCTCCCTTCCTCCTATCCCGCCTTGGCTAATTGAGCGTCGCCCATATTTGCACAGAATTATGTATCTCAATTTGACATTTGTTTTGGGGATCTCTCTCTCTCTCTCTCTCTCTCTCTCTCTCTCTCTCTCTCTCTCTCTCCACAAGATAGAGAGATCAGAACTTGTTCTATTTTAGTGGTTGCAGCGTGGCTAACATTAAAGCCATAAAGGAGCTGGTGAAATTAATGTGCAAGTTCGAACCTTGTCAATTTAAAGCCGTCATGCAGTTATAGAAAGAAGCAAGTGGGTATGCCCCGCTCTGCTCCCTCTTTCTCTATTCCCCTTTCCTTTTATCTCTTTCTCGTTCACTTTTAGCAAGTGCTTTAGTTGCTCTCATCAAGTCCAGTGATCCATTTTAGTAAACATCGTAATGGTTTAGTCAACCTGATGACCACAACTGCTGTAACACCAGTTTTGGTAATAATTACATTCTCCTTCTTTAACTCTCTTATAAATCACTGGCTTTGTTCTATCCCATGTTTGCCCCAATGTCGTTTTTTCCTTATTATATGTACTATCCTTCTTTGCTTTTTATAGTCGGAGACCATAAAATTTGTGACGGCTGTTTATTTTCCAGAATCAGTCCAACTTTTCCCTGTGACAGTTTGCAGTTTTTTTTTTTTATATACAGTTAAATCACAGTTATACTGAGCGATTCATCGATTGCTTTCAACTTGGCGGAGCAGAAGAGTAAAGGCTTTTACCATTAATGTTAATGCACGATGACCTTTCGAAGTCAGGTATTGTGTGTGTGTGTGTGTTTATATACAACGAAACGTCGCTAAGTTACCCCTTTAACCATTCCAAATTTAGCACCACAAATAAGTCCACATTTCTGTTCTGAAAACGCCCCAGAATGACAATGCCTAAGAACTCTGCAAAGGCGCGTTCTTAAACGTCAAAACGAAAGCGGAAACATTTCTAACATCCCCTGAACACGTCCTGAGTCCTCGTGTGAAGAAGAAGAAGAAGAAGAAAAATGAAGATGTTGCAGTCATAACACTGCCATCTTGAACAGCACTGAAAAAACAAAACCCTGCCCTTGACTTCGTAAGCTTCTGGGAGCAAGCCTTTGCGCAACTCGATCTCCGCTGAATGCACAACATGAGATCTATTTGTTTATCTTTGAGAAAGGAGAGGGGGACAGTTGTAACTAACTATGGTGGATTGTTCCCTTAACGACAGTCGTGGCTTTGGGGACGAATGTGTGGAGCCGTTCAAAAGGTAAGTCCTTACTACTGGGTCTGCTACGTCGGAGTTGAGTGAAGGCGTTTCAAAGGCAAGTCCTTACTAATACTACTACTACGTCAGATAGATGTGTGGAGCCGTTTCAAAGGCAAGTCCTTAGTAATGCTACTACTACGTCGGATAGATATTTGGAGCCGTTTCAAAGGCAAGTCCTTACTGATACCACTACTACTACTACTACGTCGGACGGATGTATGGAGCCGTTTCAAAGTCAAGGCCTTACTAATACTACTACTACTACTAGTAAGTCGGACAGATGTATGGAGCCGTTTCAAAGGCAAGTCCATAGTAATACTACTACTGCTACGTCGGACAGATGTTTGGAGCCGTTTCAAAGGCAAGTCCTTCTTGATAATACTACTACGTCGGGCAGATAAATGGAGCCGTTTCAAAGGCAAGTCCCTACTAATACTACTACTACGTCGGACAGATGTGTGGAGCAGTTCAAGAGGCAAGTCCTCACCACTAGTACCACTACTCTAGACAGATGTGTGGAGCCGTTTCAGAGGCAAATCCCTGCTACTACTACTACTACTACTACTACTACTACTACTACTACTATTACTGTTATTATTATTGTGCTCCCGACGATCGTTCATCACATTTACGCCGCAAAAACAGGAGAGCATCGGTGATCCCGTAATACGCGCTGGCACCTGAGGGACGCGTTACGCGTAGATAGGATTGTGATGGAGGGGGAATGGAAATGTATTATTAATCTCTGGATTCTCCATCATCCATTACTGGGCCAGAGTGTCCTCCTTCACCACTGGCCTCTGTTAAAGTATGAAGAATTTAGGTACCCTTTTCCTACACTAGTTTATATTAACGGGTCAAGTGACTTGCGCTACTAGAACATTTGTTCTTCAGGAATGAAATATGGAACAAAGTATTTATTATTATTATTATTATTATTATTATTATTATTATTATTATTATTATTATTATGTCCTTAAGGAATGAAATACGTAACAAAGTATTTATTATTATTATTATTATTATTATTATTATTATTATTATTATTATTCAGAAGGTGAACCCTATTCATATGGAACCCAAGTCCACCACAGGGGCCGCTGACTTGAAATTCAAGCTTCCAAAGAATATTATGGTGTTCAATTGAAAGAAGCAACAGAAGGTTAATGAGAAATACAGAAAGAGGAGATCAGTTATTAGAAAAACAGATAAATTAACAAATTAAATAAATAAAAAAATAAAAATGTAAGTTACTAAAACAAAGGGAGAATTGTCTTAGGGTAGTAACGCACTGAATCTTCGCTTGAACTTCTGAAGTCAGAGAAGTCGAGCTGTTGAGCTTTCGCAAGCAATGGGAGAGAAGGACAAGTAAAAGCCAGAAAGCACTGCAGCTGGAGGCTTGAGAAGGATGATTCAGAGTACCTTTCGTACCATCTGCTCAATGAGCGCCTAAGGCCAAGCACTGGGACCTATGAGGTCATTCAGCGCTGAAAGGAAAATTGAGAGCAAAAGGCTTGAAAGGTGTAACAGGAGGAAAACCTCGCAGCTCCACTATGAAACAAATGTTAAGAGAGGTTTAAGAAATGAAAGGGTTTGCAGCTAGGGGCCTAAGGGACCCTGCAAAGAAGCTTAAATAATGCCTACAGTGCACCGCGTGTGAGGTGCACTAATGGCACTAACCCCCTTACGGGAACCTTCTGGTCAAGGCGAGCCTCCCAAGCTCCCACGGGGCGGAAACGGATATAGGATGGTACGATAGGGCATGGCAGGCTTATGGTTATTGGAAATGTGCCCAGTCACACGGGCATTCCTCGCGCGAGGAGAAAAGGGCGATCTACCATAGTTACCTAACCCTTTTTGAACGAAGCGGCAGGCCAAGAGGAGGTTGATTCATTACTTGTCCAGGAAGTTTATGGGAAAGGGGTTTGTGTGAAAGGATTTGTTTATGTCTACTTCTACCCTCTCATAAACAAGAGGTAAACAAGAGGTGTGCGATACGCCTTTTGGAATAAACATCACTCTAAGGTTTGACTACTCTTAATTTAAGAACGTGATTTATATTTCACGGGTGCCCTTAGATGGACATGTCTTAAAGTTCGTAGTCTTGATTGATTGAATATTGATAAAAATGAAAAAAATCACTGGAAAAAAGTGGCTGAAATTTTATATTGGTGTCTGAATAAGACTGCCCTTAATTTTTTTTATATCACTGAAAAATATGGTTCATATTTATAAGAAGTCCCTAAAAATTTCGTAGTCATGATTTACTGAATATTGATAAAACTGAAAAATCACTGGAAAAAAGTGGCTGAAATTTTATACTGGTGTCACTGAAAAAGACTGCCATTAATTTGTTTTTATATCACTGAAAAATATGGTTCATTTTTATGAGAAGTCCCTAAAAAACTATAGCTCTTTGTGACGTCACACAAATTAGGGCTCACATTTGCTGGATATCACTGAACAGGATGGGTCGCGATTTGTTGATACTAGTGATGTCACTCAAAAAATATAATTCTTGATTTATGGATGTCACTGATTAAATACACGTTGACAAGTCGCTGAAAAAAAAGTTAACAGACACTCTATGAATATAATTAAATTCACAAGTTAACAGAAACTTTATGAATATAATTAAATTCAGAAGTTAATAGACACTTTATGAATACAATTAAATTCACAAATTAACAGACACTTTGTGGAATATAATTAAAATCACAAGTTAACAGACACTTTATATGATTAAAGTCACAAGTTAACGGACACTTTATGAATATAATTAAAATCACAAGTTAACAGACACTTTATATAATTAAATTCACATGTTAACAGACACTTTATGAATATAATTAAATTCAAAAGTTAACGGACACTTTATGAATATAATTAAATTCGCAAGTTAACAGACATTTTATGAATAAAATTAGATTCACAAGTTAACAGACACTTGATGAATATAATTAAATTCACAAGTTAATAGATACTTGATGAATATACAGTAATTAAATTCACAAGTTAACACACTTCATATAATCAAATTCACAGGTTAACAGACACTTTATATAATTCAATTCACATGTCACCAAATTTGGGAACGTGATGGACAAAATATAGCTTAGACTCACGTAAAATTCCTTGAGGAAAAAAGTGAACATTATATTTGAACAGAGGTCAGGTCTCATGAATGACATAGAATGAAGATTTACATCATCCTTAGAATCAAGCTTACAATAAAATGACTATCATTTATCTTCCCACTTTTTAAATGGAAAATTCATCCCAAGAGGATTACAGATCTGCCTCGGGTTTCTCGAGAAGCTAGAAAATAAAGATAAAAAACTAGAGATAATCTTCCTCTACTGATAGCGTGTACTCAAAACTAAAACAATAGGACCAGTGACCAGTAATAAACTACTTCTTCTTCTTCTTCTTTTTCTTCTTCTCTTACGAGGTTTTGGTAAAGTCAGTGATCTACTGCAGTCACATTTTGTACAGCAGAAAACTGGTTGAAACAATAGCAGTAATAATAGTAGTAGTAGTAGCGAGATGTGTCGGTATATCGGCTCTCTCATACGCTTTTATATATATATATATATATATATATATATATATATATATATATATATATATATATATATATATATATATATGTGTGTGTGTGTGTGTATATATATATGTGTGGATATATATGTGTATATATACACATACATACACACACACAAACTCAAGTGATTGTGTGCGCGCGCGCATATCCTCCCTAATCTTTAAATTTAAAAGCTAGGGTAACGACAGCGTTTCCGTTGAGACAGGCAATCAACTGTTCATTGTTACGCAGGACTTTTGTTTAATTGATCTGTTTATGCAATCTGGCGCCTCGACGATACTCGCCAAACACTGCCGATCGGGAGTGAGTCGCTTAATGCTTTTGTTCACCAAAATTCATCGAAATCCGTTCATCCGCTCTTGAGTTATTTGCCGACACAAAGAGGCACACGGACAAAAACTCTGCCTCCTCCCAACTTCTTAAATGGAGTTGATTAGTGATTAGATGTGATATTTTTACACCGCTGGAAATTACTTTTTGTTTAAGAGAGAAGAGAGAGAGAGAGAGAGAGAGAGAGAGAGAGAGAGAGAAACGAGCACTTTTTAAGTGCTGAATCCGCATCATCAAGTGTCGCTTACCAAGAAACATGAGCGGCACTTGGCGAAACACCGCTGGTTAAGTGATCCAATTTGTTCTAATCTGCCCACGCCCATTTGGCTTCGCAGTACAGGATGTTACAAAATATTACCGCGACTGTTATCATTAACGATAATATTATTCAACATATGCTGGATGATCAAGTTCAATACATTTTTGCCATTCAGATTTGCTATATGTTATGAACAATGCAAACCATAGTGAAATTCTCAAGAACTCTGTGGTGCTCAACCTTGTCAAGTTGTAAACGTAGAACTCTCTTGATTCTGCTATCTGAGCAGGGTCTATCCTATTGACAGATTTTATTATTTTGACCCCACCTCCCCAAATATTTTTGATTCTACATTCATAAAGAATAGGCCTTACAAAGCATAAGATTATGTATAAAAAAGGAAAACATATTGAAGAGAATGAGATTCAGATTTATAAACCGATAATAATAATATACAAATGAACAAGAGACTAAGTGTAAAGAATGGTTTTAACATCCAGGAATCACTGGAGTATTTGCATGGTGAGTGGTGCACTGAATTCTAAGGGGGTTTCTCCCCCCCCCAGATTGTAAGCCTTCTTTGTAGTTGTGTAAAGCAGCAAGTGTAATAATATAACATTTTCCTGCAGAGGGGGTTCATTGTCTCGTTAGTTTCTTCAGAGCCACCCTTAGTCAAGGAAAAGGGTCCACTGCTGCAAAAATGGGCAAAAATAAGAAAAACCTTTGGGAGAGGTCATGTGACCTAAACGCCTTCCACCAAAACAGCTTGAAAACGAGAGAAACAAACAAACAAAAAAGCTGTTGTCTTTGTCGTTTCTGGGAAGAAGATAATGATGGCCAGGACCTTCTTGAGAAGATGAAGAAGAAGAAGAAGACGAAATAGAGGAAAAAAGCTTTGTCGAGAGCGACCTCAGTGATAGCTGAGCTCTGGTGAGCCCTTCTGCACCCCAAAAGAATTCCTGGCAGAGTTTTTTCAGAGCCTCCATTGCGGACCATACCGGCTCAACGTGGCTTAAAACCTCCATGAAAGACCAAGCGGCGCTAGGTGACGTCACGACCTGACCTTGGAGAGACATGTGATCGCCGAGCTCAGTTTAACGAAAGAATTCGAAAGCGTTTCTTGTACAAGAGAGAGAGAAAGAGTTTCAAGCAGCTGTGTAGGGCTTATCGAAAACTTGAGAGACTACCCCACTCCCCAAGGACACCCTAGACCATGGGACAAGTTCAATTACTATTTAGTACTAGTAAATTCATGGGGACAAGTTCACTTACTATTTAGTACTAGTAAATCCATGAGGACAAGTTCACTTACTATTTAGTACTAGTAAATTCATGGGGACAATTTCACTTACTATTTAGTACTAGTAAATTCATGGGAACAAGTTCACTTTAAATATTATTTAGTACTAGTAAATTCATGGGAACAAGTTCACTTACTATTTAGTACTAGTAAATTCATGAGGACAAGTTCACTTACTATTTAGTACTAGTAAATTCATGGGGACAATTTCACTTACTATTTAGTACTAGTAAATCCATGAGGACAAGTTCACTCTACTATTTAGTACTAGTAAATTCATGAGGACAAGTCCACTTACTATTTAGTACTAGTAAATTCATGGGGACAATTTCACTTACTATTTAGTACTAGTAAATCCATGAGGACAAGTTCACTTACTATTTAGTACTAGTAAATTCATGGGGACAATTTCACTTACTATTTAGTACTCGTGAATTCATGGGGACAAGTTCACTTACTATTTAGTACTGAAAGTAAATTCATGGGGACAATTTCACTTAGATTTCGTACTAGTAAATTCAAGGGGACAAGTTCACTTACTATTTAGTACTAGTAAATTCATGGGAACAAGAACTTTAAATATTAGGGAAAGTACCAGTAAATTCATGGGAATAAGTTCACTTACTATTTAGTACTAGTAAATCCATGAGGACAAGTTCACTTACTATTTAGTACTAGTAAATTCATGAGGACAAGTTCACTTACTATTTAGTACTACTAAATTCATGGGAACAAGTTCATTTTAAATATTATTTAGTACTAGTAAATTCATGGGAACAAGTTCATTTTAAATATTATTTAGTACTAGTAAATTCATGGGAACAAGTTCACTTACTATTTAGTACTAGTAAATTCATGGGGACAAGTTCACTTACTATTTACAAGTGGACAGACGCTTACAAATGCACTTCCCGCTTATGAGAGACAGGTATGCCTCTTCCTTTGTGCCTGTAGGTCAAGGGGTATTGCGGCTACTGATGATGCCCACCCTTCTGCCACCATGAAATAAGGTGGAGGTCAAGGGCTAGCACGAGAAGGTCAGGGAGGAAAACGTGAAGATGAAAGAGGAAAACAAGAAAGAGAAGGATGAAAAATCCAAAAGGTCAGTGAGAGCAGAGACTAGGTCACGGAGCAGAACGAGAAAGAAAGGGAGAAAACTAAGACTGTAAAAGAGCAAAATAGGGCAAATTACATTAAGGAAACACAAAGGAAGGCAAGAGAAACCAACATTCTGGAAGTGGATATGCATAAACAACAAACAATTCAAGTTTAGATCAAAACAAATTCTTTAAAATGTGGCAGATTTACAAGGACACAGACACTTGGCCCAGTAAGCAGGGCAAGAAGTAGAAAAACATAATAATTAAGAACGTATGCAAATCTAGCCATTTATGCACCAAGACTACATTCTCTCTCCTCTCTCTCTCTCTCTCTCTCTCTCTCGATGTAACAGACATTGCTTTGGCTTAAACTGACCCTTATCTATGTAACGGCAGTCTAAGAAACAGATAAATCAAGCCACTAAAAAGAAATAGCTTCACATAGGCCTAACACTCGAATTCTAGGGATTAGAATATTACCGCGAAAATACAAAGATAAACAGGAAGTGATAAACACAGAACACCCCCACCTCCTAAAAAAAAAAAAAGTTATTTGTATCCCAGTAACTACCTGGCCTTACATAAAACGATAAAAGGGCCAGCTAACTATTTACACTTTCCAAGATGTGCGAAAAACGGCCTAGCAAACACAGTGGAGTGTGACGGACAAGGAACCAGGAGCTTCTCTTAGGCGCCTGTGAACAGCAGATGGCTCCCTCTTGTAAATTCCCCTCCCGTATGTTTTCTCCCGGTTATAAACTGGCTGAGACGAATTGCGCGCCTCAAGGGGATAAACAGAATTTCATTTCCTCCATTTATTTATTTTCCCGTCCGCATTTTGTGGCTGGAAATACCAAAACGGGAAAGGCTTGGAAGAGAGAGAGGGAGAGAGAGAGGAATACCGGTTGATCTGCAACAGGGCAAAGCGTCTGCACCCAGGCGGTTCCTAATGTAAACAAAAGCGATGGGAAAAGCGCAAAATGTATTCAGGGGGGTTGCCACAATGGTTCCCTCTCTCTCTCTCTCTCTCTCTCTCTCTCTCTCTCTCTCTCTCTCTCTCTCTACTTTTTTATTATTCTCGTCCATTTTTATCGTATCCTGCGTGTTTTGGGGCCCGGGGAACAAAAATTGTCTCCCTGTCAAAGCTTCCATACCATTCGATACGTGTCTTTAGTTTGTATTTCGCAAACGATACGGAGAGACGAGGCAGTTTATTTATCTTCTGCCTAAAAAAAGGACGCGAAATGCGAGGGCCGCGAGAGTGGCCTGTGTTAAAGGCCACGGCTGACTGGCCCTTTTTCTTATGTAACGAGTGTGACTGCAGGCTGTTACAGGGAAGCAAGAGACAGCAGCCGAAGCAGCTGTTACAATACAAGTGTTACATCAGAACAATCTGTAATATTCAACGCCATCGGGAGAACGGAGACGCTACTTCTAGACTTATTGAAAAGGAGGCTTTCAAAGATTCACTCTGGCGAACAAGTCGTCATTAATGACCCATATTCGCCCGGTTCCAGGAATGTCCAGAGGACGGGTGGACATGTGTCCGAACTGTGCTTCATGAAGGGAATGATAAAACGATTCCGTGCCGTAGAAGTTTATATATATATATATATATATATATATATATATATATATATATATATATATATATATACTGGTTACTTGTATCATATTCTGTGATTTACATGATTCCTAGGTCTAGTTCTGGAAGCTTTCATCAAAACAAAGTATAAATGTGCACATATGCATTATCATATGTGTGCATAATAATGAATAGTAAACACATGTACACACACACACACACACACACACACACATATATATATATATATATATATATATATATATATATATATATATATATATATATATAACCAATAAGCTACAAATGTCCTTTAATATCCCTTGATGGCCGTGTGGTTCAAGGCGCGTCACTGTAGGCCTGAGTTCTCGTTTACCGTGGTTGGAGCCCAAGAGACGACGAATTTATTATCAACTAAAAAAACTCCCCTTCGGTTAACGTATATGAAAATATATTATTTCCGAGGTCGGGCGAAGTGGATATTAAAGGACAATTGCAGCTTAATGCTTGTATATGAATCACGGTGATGTGAAAAAAGTGTATATATATATATAAGTTTATATACATGTGTTTACTATTCATTATTACGACCACATATATGCACGTAAATATGCACAGTCATATTTTGTCATAACGAGAGCTTGCAGGATTAAAACAACGAATCATGTATCCACACACTGTGATACAAGCAGCCAAGATAATCTTGGTTGCACAATGACATGCAATCGTGACTCGCCAAATTGCACGGGGGAAAAAAAGCTCATACTTTTTTACAATAATTAAAAAACAAATAATAAACAGCGGTTGTGTTTTCTCTTAAGTCATTCATGTTGAACAACGCACGGTAAGGAAGTCAGTGTCAGCTAAAAATGGATGATACACGTATATTTAGACTCAGAACATTTGTAAGATTTTACAAAAATATTCATTTACATGTTACAGTGCCTGCGCATTCTAATTCTCTTGTGAATTTGAAAGTTATGAAAGTTAAAGTTACTAGGCCTACTAATGTTATCACCACCGTAACCTGAAATGTGTCATTATTATTATCCAACATGTAGGCCTAAGTATCACATTCAATCGATATTTCATTTTGTCTACTACACCACTAATAATAATAATAATAATAATACTGTATTACCGACCACATAGGCCTAAATACCTCATTCAATCGATACGGTATTTCATATTGTCTACAACACCACTAAAATTAATAGTAATAATAACAATAATAATAATAATACTGTATTTCCCACCATATAGGCCTAAATACCACATTCAATCGATATTTCATATTGTCTACTACACCACACCACATAGGCCTAAATACCACATTCAACCAATATCATACTGTCGACTACTACCGCTAATACCAGTAGTATCATTATTACTTCTTAACCACAACATGACGCTGCCTTATCTTCGCAATTTAACCACCACATGGATAAGATATCGAGTCGCATCTCGGAGGAACATAAATCTGAAACACATGGAAAGGTTCCTTATGTCAGATGGGAAGAAATGTTTCGTTTACTCGCCAGTGCATGACGTAAGACCTCTTCAGTTACATCAGATGAGGTCCATTTTGTCGTATTTATTATTTAATATTTGGGTTTTTACTTTTAATTTTTCATTTCGACATTATCTGAGACGTCCTTCTAACTTAAGGCTAATAATAAACAAGTAAAAATGCTCCGAGTTTTCTGTACAGCGTATAATCAAGACCATCGAAAATATATCTATTTTTCGGTGATCTTGTTTAATGCTGTATGAGCCGCAGCCCATGAAACTTTAACCACGTCCCAGTGGTGGCCTGGCCTATATCGTTGCCAGAGGCACGATTATGGCTAACTTTAACTTTAAATAAAATAAAAACTAGGGCTGCTTGATGATGATTAGAGGGCTGCAATTTGGTATGATTGATGATTAAAGAGTGGTGGATGATCAACAGGCCGATTTGCAGCCCTCTTAGCCTCAATTTGGTATGGTTGTAGTTTTGAAGACCTGAGGTGGTGGCCTGTCCTATATCGTTGCCAGAGGCACGATTATGGCTAACTTTAACCTTAAAATAAAAACTACTTAGGCTAGAGGGCTGCAATTTGGTATGGTTGATGATTAGAGGGTGGATGATCAACATACCAATTTGCAGCCCTCTAGCGTCAGTAGTTTTGAAGATCTGAGGGCGGACAGAAAAAGTGTGGACGGACAGACAAAACCGGCACAATAGTTATCTTTTCAGAAAACTGAAACGTCATTATATCATAAAAAATTTGTTGGTATGACTAGGCAGGTATAACTCGACCACGGGAAAATATATATATATATATATATATATATATATATATATATATATATATATATATATATATATATATATATATATATATATATATTCACAATTCATCCCAGCCCTTTCATCGCCAGCTATAGGAGTGACGTAAAAGTATGCCCCCACAGGTCCTGAGATCTTGAGTAGGCTAATATCGGCATTCCAGAGGGCATACCATTCATGCCAGCGGCATTTTTGGAAGGCTCTTATATGTCATCCACAAGCCACAGTAACAAGCACGAGGAATGCCGAAAGTGAGCACGACGTTCTGTCATATTACCGGTGTTCTAAGGTGGAAAGAAAAAACTAAAAAAAAAAAAGTAGAGCAAATATTTTTTTCGGACAATTTCCTACGTCTGGCAGCAACTGCATCTCTGAGTGGTTTTGTTCGTTTTATTTTTCTCTCTTTTTTCACGTTGGTAAGAAACTCTCATTGGCACATTTAAAACACACACCATTAAGATAAAACGAATTAGATACAGAGATAAGATTATCGCCACAAACACTTACTCAGAGAGCAAGGCAAACAAAATATTCTGCAAATCATTGTTTGCAAGAATTAAGAATCTGTCTCGTCACCGTATCGTTCTTCACTCGCAGGCAACTGCGCCCATGATTTACGACCTAAATCGAAGGCAGAAATCGTGAATATTAAACGAGTAGGAGGGGGAGGAGGAGGAGGGAGCAACTGGGAAGAGGGGGGAAAGAGGGGGAGGGTGTCTCTTATGTCACTGAACCGGTACAAGGAGCAAGGTACTTCGGAGCAATTAAGTTTTCCAAATTGCCTTGTTCTTGGTCTTAGGCAATGGAGTTGAGACAAGACGCCCACTGCGCTGTTGGGTGAGTCTGCGCCAAAAATCAAAGGGCATTTGTATCATTCAATTTAATACCCAGAGATCTAGTGTGCATTCCAGAGCAGCTGGCGGAGGGGGCGGGCGATTATATGACACAGGATCTTGACCTGATTGTCAAGGTTATTCAGTGAAAAATGAATGTTGCAGTGGCACAGGATCTTATTTGGTCTAGTGAGAACAGATGTTAAGGGAAACTGTTAATTCTTTGTGGTGAATGAGATAATGTTTTGATAATAAAATAGGAAAATGGCAATTTGAATAAAATCTTAAGCTTTAGCCAACCAAAAATAATTTCGGCTAATTGTAGTGTAAATAGGCCTAAAGGGAAGTTGATAGAATATATGTTAATGGGCCAGTGTCCACGTTGAACTGGAAAATATTAATGAAACACAAGATGAGAACTATTTCAGTACATTTCAATCACTGTTATCTTCAATACCTCACTGAAATGTCTTAGTGTTGACTTAAAAATATAATTTTAATATATAAAGCGTAATAATGTACTTGGTAACTGAAGAAGACAGTGGTCGATATGACGACCTACTAAACGCCCCTAGCTAGCCCAGACTCCTTTTTGGAAAGAAGGGTGGGGCTCATATATGGTCTAAGCAATCGAGTCTATAAGCTAACGGTATTAATGATAAGGGTGGACAGGAGTTTTTAACCTTGCTAAAGGCCACTTGTCTGCCTAACTAGTTATTCTAAACAGAATACCTGATCTACGGATTAATTAGGATCAGACTCGCTTTTTGCGTCGTGACAGGTGAAGGGCTTGTCCAAATTTTATAAAGAAGTGGAATCAGAACGACGAAACGGCCACACATACACGGAAACATACACGTTCTGTCACCATACGTCTTTTTTTTTTTTTTTTTCCTTTCGGAGGGGGTGGCGTTTGAAGGGTACAGCCTTCTGGTTTCTCGGCGTGTCTCTAGGGCCGAGGTGGTTAAACCCACGCCCATTTTCTTGACCCTAAGAGACGCTTGTACCCATTTATAACTGGGGGAGTGGTGGGCGGTAGGCTGAGTGCGATTCATAGGCCTAGCAAACTGGACGTAGGATACGTTCAAAGTCAGCGTTGCTTCACAAAGGAAGATGATTTATGAAAACCAAACAAAATTGACGTACAGTAAACGTTTACGTTCCTACAAAACTGACAAAAAATATATAAATAAACAAATAAGTGAAGCAGCAAAACTGAGGCGCGCTGTAAGAGTCTACGAGGAATTTGGTAATCTTCCTTTGCAAGAACAGAGGATTGTCGACCAAAATCGAATGGAAAATTTACAGAACAGGCAGATGATAGTGACAACACACCTGTAACACTGCATAGGGAAACAGACACAATCACAATCACCACCTTTTCGAAATCATCGGAGCGAGTGAGAACTGAGTCTAATCCAACGAGAGTGTGAATGTTGATCTAATCCGAGAGAGTGAATCTTGAGTCTAATCCGACGAGACAGATTGGTAGAAATAAATCCCGCGGAGAAAAAACATCGGCACGAAAGTGACAGATGACCTTTGGAATGAAACGTTAATATGGTTCCTGTTGTTGCACTGAAACTTGCAATTCCTAAATGTCAGACAGAGACTGGTTCAAATGGAGTTCAGCAACTAGCATTGAATGAAACCTCCCAAAAGTCCCTGGAAAGGGGGCATTGACGTAAAAAATGGAGGGGGTGGGGGGTGGTGAGTGAAGTTTACAGAATTGGTTGGTTACAAGTTCGGTGGAAACATTTTGTCGTTTACTTGTTAGTCTTACTTATGCTCAGACAGGGGTAGTTTTTTTTCTTCTTCTTTTATCCCATTTGGTGGCTACACTGGAAACTGGATTTCGCATTATCATACATTCACTTCTTCACCCACATTATACATTTTTTTTTCTCCCGAAGGCCGATGGGGGCAGGCAAGTGGTCTCATGAGGAACAATTTTCAACAAGTAAAAAATGCGCCGAAGTTTCTTCGGCACAATCGAGTTTTCTGTACAGCTGCTTCAGCATATAATCAAGGCCACCGAAAACAGATTTATCTTTCGGTGGTCTCGGTATAATGCTGTATTAGCCGCGGCTCATGAAACTTTAACCAAGGCCCGGTGGTGGCTGTCCTATATCGTGGCCAGAAGCACGATTATGGCTAACTTTAACCTTAAAATAAAACTACTGAGGCTAGAGGGCTGCAATTTGGTATGTTTGATGATTGGAGGGTGGATGATCAACGAACCAATTTGCAGCCCTCCAGCCTCAATAGCTTTTAAGATCTGAGGGCGGACAGAAAAAAGTGCGGGCGGACAGACAAAGCCATGCACAATAATTTTCTTTTGCAGAAAACTAAAAAGGAAGAAAAGACGGAAGAAGGTGCCTTTTAAAATACGTTATGTTATGGGAGCAAGTTTTTTATTCCAATTGTTAAAGCCTGAAAACACTAGGCCGAACCAAACATTATTGATTTAAAAAGTCCTCTTTTCCCAAAAAAGACGTTTTATTTGAGCCAAACATAAGGGCATGAAATCTAAGACTATTTATCATAGGTTATGACATCCCTTTTCCGGAAATAAAAGTACAAGAACAATCAAATTAATAAGGGTAGTTTCAGTACGTGAAGTACTTTCTGCGCATAACGAACATCACCACCCAGGCAATATTTATACTGTACTAAAACAATACGATTAAATCCAAATAAACGATGAAATAAAACTAAACTCAAACGTACACAGCACTGCTCAAACTTGAGAGTGGCAAACACACACACACCGGATAACACAGTAACCTACATCAAGCTTCGACCGGAACCCATAAAGTTGCAATAGGCTTAGCTTCATCTTCACAAAATCCCTCCTTAAGGGTTGCTCTAAAGAACAAGAGCCCTTGCTGGCATAAGGCCAGTTTAATCTATGAGCGACCAACCTATTTTCCTATTACAAAAACGAATAAGAGCTGTGGACCTACGTAGGCCTATGAGAAAGAAAACGGGTGCAATGGGAAGCTTAATCAGGGCAACGGGGGGATGTGGATCTTTCCCCCTTCCCCCCCCTCCCAGAAAGGGATAGGGGACCGGGAACTATCCCGAGGAGGGAGACAGATTAGTGGGTGGGGGGGAATGGGAGGGGAGGGGGAAAGAAGGTTTTCACAGTCGAGACAAATATAGAATCCACACACTTGACGGTTCAATCACACACTGATTGGGGTTAGATAAATGCGTTTATTTCCCGCAGTTTTCAGTTGGGCGGGTGTTTATTTCCTCTCTCTCTCTCTCTCTCTCTCTCTCTCTCTCTCTCTCTCGTATTAATTTATACTCCATACTGGATAATTCTTTATTAGGAAGACTGAGCAAAAAATCGTTTGAGTGTAAGTTCGACCACAAGATGCAATAGTTTGGAATTTGACGTGTGTGTGTGTGTGTGTGTGTGTGTGTGTGTATATATATATATATATATATATATATATATATATATATATATATATATATATATATATATATATATATATAGAGAGAGAGAGAGAGAGAGAGAGAGAGAGAGAGAGAGATTCATGTCTATTTCACATTAAATCTGGGGCTCTAGAAATTAACCTTCCGTTTCTCAACTTCTTTAGAGATGAGGTTGCTAGACCTATGTCCCCCTCCACCTGGCTACAACCCAAAACAGTCGACTAGCTATCAAGTATATAATACATTGCTTTAGCTCAACAGAGGTACAAAGCTCTTGTAATGTAACAGGCGACGATCGTTTTCCAACTCACGGGATCGAATTCGTGCTACCCTGATCAAGAAAATGTGTGATATATTACGTACAAGTGTCCTTAATAATACCTTTTCCACATTCCTGATTTTTTGTCTCAAGCTGTTCTTGTCTCTCTCTCTCTCTCTCTCTCTCTCTCTCTCTCTCTCTCTCTCTCTCTCCTCAATAGTGTTAGCTGGAGACAGTAATTTCATTTACACGGTAACGCCATCTCGAGAAATTTATATCTGTTCCGGCCTTTTGCGCACGCGCGCGGGAGTTTGCGTGTATGTGTGTGTGTGTGTGTGTGTGTATGTATGTATGTATGTCTGCCTTTCTTTCTGTATGTGCGCGCACAGTTCCTTTCGTAGATCGAGGAACAGGAAACAAAATGGAATTTCAATCTATAATAATAATAATATTAATAATAATAATAATTTTCAGGTATTTATTTGTCGTTGGTCGACTGTTGTGGATACCAGTTAAGAGGGGAGGGAGGTCCTCCGACGAGGTATAGCCTTTCAACCCACCAGGGTGAGACCATTCCAATCAGATTTTCTTTCTCTCTCTCTCTCTCTCTCTCTCTCTCTCTCTCTCTCTCTCTCTCTCTCTCTCTCTCATTACAATAATCAGGTCTCTCATTGAACACAATCTCCTAATAAGGTCTCTCTCTCTCTCTCTCTCTCTCTCTCTCTCTCTCTCTCTCTCTCTCTCTCTCTCTCTCTCTAGGTACAAATAACCTTGATCTAGGTACAAAGACGAGGTGCTGCTTTCCGAACAAATGTGTCCCCTAATAGAGGATATATATATATATATATATATATATATATATATATATATATATATATATATATATATATATATATATATATATATATATATAATTGAGCATGCAACGCTGAGAACAAAAACAGTCACAACAAAATTACGTCAAAATTATCGACGTCCGAAGCTGCCTATTGATTCAAACTCATCCGGTCCCCAGTGAGAACGCTTTATTTTTTCCCTTCTTTTGCGAATTAAACCTCAATTTCTTTCGTCGACTGTCCCACTCGGGGGAATAGCGGAGACCGAGTTCTCTCTCTCTCTCTCTCTCTCTCTCTCTCTCTCTCTCTCTCTCTCTCTCTGAAACCACGTCGTTCGTGGACTTGGATTAAATATGGAATCAAGATCTTGTATGCACCTTGCTAACAGGGCTGTTAATTCTTTATTCATGGTGGTACATGTCGCTATAACTTTACAGAAGGCGAGGAAGGTGTCTCAGGGCGACTATAGGTCTACAGTATGCTTACCCATTGTAACTCTGTGTATAGGTTTCCAGTCTGGCTTTCCAAGCGTCGTCTGTGTATAGGTCTATAGTCTAGCTCTCCAAGCGTCGTTTGTGTATAGTCTGCCTCTTCTGCGCATAGGTCTATAGTTTGGCTCTCCAAGCGTCGTCTGTGCTTAGGTCTATAGTCTGGCTCTCCAAGCGTTGTCTGTGCTTATGGTCTATAGTCTGGCTCTCCAAGCGTTGTCTGTGCTTATGTCTATAGTCTGGTTCTCCAAGCGTTGTCTGTGCTTATGTCTATAGTCTGGTTCTCCAAGCGTTGTCTGTGCTTATGTCTATAATCTGGCTCTCCAAGAGTCGTCTGTGCTTAGGTCTATAGTCTGGCTCTCCAAGCGTTGTCTGTGCTTATGTCTATAATCTGGCTCTCCAAGAGTCGTCTGTGTATAGGTATATAGTTTGGCTCTCCAAGCGTCGTCTGTGCTTATGTCTATAGTCTGGCTCTCCAAGCGTCGGCTGTGTATAGGTCTATAGTCTGGTTACCCACTGTAGTCTGTGCATAGGTCTATAGTCTGGCTACCAAATGTCGTCTGTGCATAGGCCTATAGTCCGGCTCTCCAAGCATTGTCTGTGTACTGGTCTATAGTCTAACACTCCAAGCGTCGTTTGTGTATAAGTCTATAGTCTGGCTCTGCAAGCGTCGTCTGTGTATAGGCCTATAGTCTGGCTACCCAATGTCGTCTGTGCATAGTTTTAAGAGGTGCATATCAGTGCTAAGATTCTGTTTTTATGTTTAGTAAAGAAGCTGGACATTCGAACACCTTTTCTTGTTCGGTGTACTTCTAAAAGATGATGCTGATGAGAGAGAGAGAGAGAGAGAGAGAGAGAGAGAGAGAGAGAGAGAGTAACACATTATCGAGAACTAGGAAAATGTAAAAATAATTATCAGATACGAATTTAAAAAACTAAAATCCTTTTAGGAAATAGGAAAAAAAATTAAGAGAAACGAATTTAAAGAAATATAGAAACGAATTTAAAGAAATATACAAATCCTGTTCTGAATAAAATTACAACTGAACATAAAAACAGTGAGAGAGAGAGAGAGAGAGAGAGAGAGAGAGAGAGAGAGAGAGATACCAGCGTCTGCTCGAATTACAAACAAAACAAAACATAATGAGATATCACTGACTGTCAGATTTCCGTCGTATTATTGATTCCGTCGACAAAGAAGCGAAAAGTGCCAGACTTCGCCTCAAAGGGCAGAGGAATCAATGTCGTAACTTCCACAAGGCATCCGGTGTTATCTATTTTGTCAAAATTTCTCTCGAGAACGGAAACGATATTGAGCGTCCATTTTCGTGAAATTGGTTTCGACAGGATTCAGTCATTCTGACCTTTGTGTGTGTTCGTGGGTTAAAGGTATTCGTATACTTTTTTTGTCAAATTTATCTTGACATATTATTATTATTATTATTATTATTATTATTATTATTATTATTATTATTATTATTATTATTATTAAGAAAGATGGACCCTATTCATATGGAACAAGCCCACCAAAGGGGTTATTGACTTGAAATTCAAGCTTCTAACGAATATGGCGTTCATTTGAAACATGAAACAGATTATTATCATTATTATATTCTACCTCAGTCATCCTATTCGACTGGGTGGTATTTATAGTGTGGGTTTCCGGGGTGCATTCTGCTTCCTTAGGAGTCCATCACTTTTCTCACTGTGTGCTGTTTCTAATAGCACACTCTTCTGCATGAGTCCTGGAGCTACTTCGGCATCTAGTTTTTCCAGGTTCCTTTTCAGGGATCTTGGGATCGTGCCTAGTGATTATGGGTACAATTTCCACTGGCATATCCCATATCCTCATTTCTATTTTCAGGTCTTGATTCTTATCAGTTTTTTCTCTTTCTTTCTCCTCTATTCTGGTGTCCCATGGTATTGCAACATCAGTGAGTGATAGTTTCCTCTTGATTTTGTCAATCAGCGTCAAGTCTGGTCTATTGGCACGCATCACCCTATCAGCTCTGATACCATAGTCCCAGAGGATCTTTGCCTGATCGTTTTCAATCACTCCCTCAGGTTGCTGTTTGTACCACTTATTACTGCAAGCTAGCTGGTGTTTCTTGCACAAGCTCCAGTGGAGGGCTTTTGCTACTGAATCGTGCCTCTTTTTGTACTGGTTTTGTGCAAGCGCCGGACATTCGATTGCCATGTGGTTTATGGTCTTGTCTTTCATATTGCACTTCTTGTATATGGGTGAGATGTTATTTCCGTCTATTGTTCTTTGGACATATCTGGTTCTTAGGGCCTGATCTTGTGCCGCTGTTAGCATTCCTTCTGTTTCCTTCCTGGGTTTTCCCCTCTGTAGCCATTGCCATGTTTCATTGCTGGCCAGTCTTGAGTCTGTCTCGTGTACTGTCCGTGCATTGGTTCGCTATGCCATTCCTCTGCTCTGTTTTTCACTACTCCTGTCTCTGTATATTTCTGGGTCTTCGTCTGCTTTTATCAGTCCTTCTTCCCATGCACTCCTTAGCCACTCGTCTTCACTGGTTTTTAAAACATTGCCCCAGTGCTCTGCTCTCGATGCTGGCGCAGTCCTCTATGCTTAGTAGACCTCTCCCTCCTTCCTTTCGTGCTATGTATAGTCTGTCTGTATGTGCTCTTGGGTGTAGTGCTTTGTGTATCGTCATGTTTTGCCTAGTTTTCTGGTCTAGGCTGCGGCGCTCAGCCTTCGTCCACCCCACAACTGCGCTGTATCAGATTACTGGTACTGCCCATGTGTTGATGGCTTTCGTCATGTTTCCGGCGGTGAGTTTTGACTTAAGTATCGCTTTAAATCTCTACATATATTCTTTCCTGATCGTGTCTTTCATCTTTGTGTTGTATATCCTCTCCTTCTATTATTACCAGGTATTTGTATCCTGTCTCATCTATGTGTCTGATGCTATTCCCGTCTGGTGGCTTGATCACTTCAGTCCTTGTCACTTTGCCTTTTTGTATGTTGACCAAGGCGCATTTTTCTATTCTAAACTCCATCCTGATGTCCCCAGATAATATTATTATTATTATTATTATTATTATTATTATTATTATTATTATTATTATTATTCAGAAGATGAACCCTATTCATATGGAACAAGCCCACCAAAGGGGCCACTGACTTGAAATTCAAGCCCCCAAAGAATATTATGGTGTTCATTAGGAAGAAGTAACAGATTATTATTATTATTATTATTATTATTATTATTATTATTATTATTATTATTATTATTATTATTATTATTATTATTATTCAGAAGATGAACCCCATTCATATGGAACAAGCCCAACAAAGGGGTCACTTGACTTTAAATTCAAGCTCACTTATTAAAAATAAAAAATGAAAAAAGATCTCACTTATAAAAAGAAAAAATGAATTAATGAACTAATAAACAGATAAAAATTTATTAAAATGTATTAAACGGTATTCATATAATCTTTTAATACTGATAGGTTACGAATATCCTTTACATAACCTGTTTGTTAAACTTATCAGTAAAAAAACCTTTCAAAAAAAATTTAGTAAATGTTCCATCAAGGAGAAGAACAAGAAGAAGAAGAAGAATAAGGAAGATAAATGGAAAATTTGCAGAAATTTGACTAAACATACGAAGAACAAGAATAAACAAGTAAAAAATGCTCCGAAGCTTCTTCGGCGCAATCGAGCTTTTCTGTGCAGCCGCTACAGCGTATAATCAAGGCTACCGAAAATAGATCTACCTTCCGGTGGTCTTGGTATAATGCTGTATGAGCCGAGGCCCATGAAACTTTAACCACGGCCCGGTTGTGAACTATCTTATATCGTTGCCAGAAGCGCGATTATGGCTAGCTTTAACCTCAAGTAAAATAAAAACTACTGAGGCTAGAGGGCTGCAAATTGGTATGTTTGATGACTGGAGGGTGGATGATCAACATAACAATTTGCAGCCCTCTAGCCCCAGTAGTTTTTAAGATCTGAGGGCGGACAGAAAAAGTGCGGACGGACAGACAAAGCCGGCACAACAGTTTTCTTTTACAGAAAACTAAAGAAGAGGAAATTCTCAATTTACTGAGAATAAGTAGGAAAGAAAGAGGGAAGAAACGAGAATAAAAACCACACATTAGAAAGAACAGACTATACGGACTCCCACCCGGGGACTCCCACCCGGGACCCACAGTTATCTAACCGACTGGCGATTGGAATCGAAGAGGTACCTATCAATCCCCATCAATTTTATCAATGCCACGCATGGGCTCATATTTATTTTTTTATATTTATTTATTTATTTTTGTTTGCTCGTGGAAAAAACCTTGAACGTAATGGCGAGAGGATTTCCCATGTAGTTATGAATTGCAAAATCAACAAATTGACAGTTCGGAAAGTGATAATCTAGCATTCAAATAACTCTGAAGAACAGTTTATATTCCTTTGTTGTTGCTGCAAATTCTGGCAAGTCACTAGCCGACAGCCAAGTCACAAAGTCACAAGAGAGAAGTCACGTGGTTCTTAACCTGGGGGGTGGGGCGCTTCAGCAATTTCCAAGTGGGGGGCGAGTCCTAGGGAAAAATTGAAAATTCCTTAATTATATTCATTATTCTCTTAACAAGAGTCGTTAAGAAGCAGTGTCAAGTGTCTCGCTAATTCATTCTCTAAAGAATAAAAAACACCTCTTCTGTTTCTCTATTAATTTTTTCATTTTCCTTTAAATCTGGGAGGGAATTTTACTCATAGATGTAAGAGGGGGGCGGGGGGCGTAGTAATAAAAAGGTTTAAGAGCCAAAGCTTTGCATAATGGCAATGTTCGCTAAGTCGTCAGCTGACATCGTGACGTCACGATGACATTGTACATGACAGGACGCCCTCTGGATGGGTTTTTTTATATTTACGGGAATGGGTGTGAAGAAATTGTTTTAATTTGATTTTTACTTGAGTTCACTCCCTTATTGTAAGCGCATTTCACATTACTTCAATAATAATATTAATAATAATAATAATAATAATAATAATAATAATAATTAATAATATTATAATAATAATTAATTAATTATTATTATTATTATTATTATTATTACATTATTACATATGGACTTATTATGAAAATAAAATAAACATGGACTTAAAGTGAAAATAAAAATAAATAATAATAATAATAATAATAATTATTATTATTATTATTATTATTATTATTATTATTATTATTATTATTATTATTATTACATTATTATTAGTTAGTGAAAATTCAAAAAATAAATAATAATAAAATAATCAAATAATAAATAATAATAATAATAATATTAAAAGCTACCCTTAGATTTTTGTAATCTACCTTTCACACAAATTGACCCCGTAACCTAACCAAATGACCTTTGACCTAACCTAAGATTTCTTGAGATATTGCTCTGTTGTTTCTTCATACAATAAAGAGAATATCTGATATTTATGAAATTTGTGTATGAATATGCTCAGCGGATATCACCTCAATTAGGCTGTCATTTGGCGAGTCAGTTTTAAAGAGAGAGAGAGAGAGAGAGAGAGAGAGAGAGAGAGAGAAATGCGGTATCCTAGATGGTGCTACCATTAGCACTGACAGAGAGAGAGAGAGAGAGTATCTAGAGTGCTACCTTAGCACTACAAGAGAGAGAGAGAGAAGAGAGAGAGAGAGAGAGAGAGAGAGAGAGAGAGAGAGGAAATGCGGTGTCCTAGACTGTCCTAACATTAGCACTGACAGAGAGAGAGAGAGAGAGAGAGAGAAGGGAGGGAGAGAGAGAGAGAGAGAAAATACTGTATCCTAGATTGTGCTACCATTAGCACTGAGAGAGAGAGAGAGAGAGAGAGAGAGAGAGAGAGAGAGAGAGAGAGAGAGAGAGAGAGAGAACATACACGATTTCCCAACCTACCCCAAATACCTATCGTTCATTATGCTTTACAAGCACAATCTTCGCCTCAGAACGTCACTGAAAAGGTCACTTGGCTACGTAAGGCGAGTTCTAGTACGACCAACTATCTCGGCTAGTCTAAACTTCTTTAAAAGTTTCTCTGGTCTTGTTGGTTTGACGGCAATCTGCCTCCTAGCAACTAGAACTGATCCCCGAAGGCAGCGTTCTGAAGACCTCGCTTGCGCGCTCTTGACAAGAGAACAGAACAGAATATAGAATTTAGAGCATAAGGCCAAGCAATGGGACCTATGAGGCCATTCTGCGCTGGAAGGGGAATTGACAGGAAGAAGGCTTGAAAGGTGTAGCAGCAGGAAAACCTCGCAGCTGCACTGTGAAAATTGTTAGAGAGGGTGGAAAGTCAGATGGAAGAAAGAATATGAACGGAGGTACAGTAAACGGAATGAAAGAGGTTGCAGCTAGGGGCCGAAGGGACGCTGCAAAGAACCTTGAGTAATGCCTACAGTGCACCACGTGAGGTACACTCACGGCACCATCCCCGTACGGGGTCTCTGGATAATTATTGCACGGATACTTTACTATTCTATTCAGAGGGGAGGATTTCGTGTCTAGAACCTGTCAGGAATATGAGCTACGTTTAATTGAGAGTGTCCTGGTAAAATCAGTGAATAACAACTGTGGGATTGTGATGTCATTACGTGACGTCATTCATTATAGATAGGTGCCTAGTTCGAACCGATTTCAAGAAGAAAATTGGAGGAAAAATGAGTTGGGTTTCATGCCCCCATGAACCGCTTCTTATATAATGGAAGAGTGTATGACTCCGGGAATTCTGAAGCAAAGAGAGAATTCCAGAGCTGGAGAACCATTATTATACAGATGAAAAAAAAAGATAAAGTAATCTGTGAAGCGTCACATTATGTGAAAAAGACAAAGATGATTATATTTAACTTTTGGCCAATATGCAGTAAGTGAAACTATAAAACTCTTAAGATGCAAATTACTTTTTTTTTTAAGATTTCCTATCAGTGACCCCTTTTCAGCAACGCCAAACAATTCTCAACCGATCAAACCAATCATCGTGGCAATATGAATAAAAGACAAGAGAACCACCACCACTATTGTAGAATCCCGGGCGCCAGAACCCGGGGGAAAAGACAATTCGAGCCCCACACACACACACACACACACACACACACACACACACACTGCGGTTTGTAAACCGAAGCCAAACACTTCTCTCACCCTCTTTGAACATAGAGGAGACGGGGGGAGGGGAGGGGTGAGGAGATGAGAGACCGAAGATGGAGGAAGGGGAGAGGGTAGGTGGTTGTTTGGGGGTGGGGGGGGGGTGAAGGGATTGGCAAATTATTTCCAAAACGGAAGCGTCTCCTCCTCCACCTCCGAGCCTTCTGCGTGTTTGAGTTGGGGAGTCTTGGAGCGCCGTCGCTGGTATTGAACTTCGAATTTACTTCGGGGGCGTCTGAAGCCGCGATGGGTCTTAAATGACAAAAGAACAATGCTGCCTGTCTGAGCCATATTATATATTGTGTTTCTCTTGGGGAGAGAGAGAGAGAGAGAGAGAGAGAGAGAGAGAGAGAGAGAGCTTGCCTCAATTCAATGGCCGGTTGGTTATGAGTTTCAGTCATTATGCCATGGGAGGACATTATGCCATGAGAGAGAGAGAGAGAGAGAGAGAGAGAGAGAGAGAGATTCAATGGCCGGTTGGTTAAGAGTTTCAACCATTGTACCATTGGAGAGAGAGAGAGAGAGAGAGAGAGAGAGAGAGATTCAATGGCCGGTTGGTTATGAGTTTCAGCCATTATACCATTGGAGAGAGAGAGAGAGAGAGAGAGAGAGAGAGAGAGAGAGAGAGAGAGAGAGAGAGAGAGAACCCTTTTATTCATTCAAAGATACGTCACGAGACTCATTATCACTTTCTCATTATGATTCATCGCGCGGACATATACATATGAAACAAGCGCGTTCCCCGGCTATACCCCTACCCCTCAAGAATAAGGAATAATACAAGAATAATTAAGACTCACCCTGTCTTACCCTTGAATGAAAGACTTATAAGGACTCCCTATAAACACTCGACTCCGGTAGTCCTCTGTTATATTGAAAGCTATTGAAACATTACCAAGAAGGAAGTCCTGAAGATGATGATATGAATTATGAATTAAACATATAATTATTGTAAAATTGAACCACCACTTTTACCTAATCCGTAACCAGATTTGCTGAACAGTATCTCCAATATGTAGTAAATGTTTTGCCTCGCCGTCGAACAGATTCGTTGAACAGCAACACCAATATGTAGTAAAAGTTTTGCCTCGCTGTCGAACAGATTCGTTGAACAGTAACACCAATATGTAGTAAATGTTTTGCTTGGCCGTCGAACAGATTCGTTAAACAGCAACACCAATATGTAGTAAATGTTTTGCCTCGCTGTCGAACTTCTCAGTTCCAGAGGTCCTTTATTCCTCACACCGTTGGACTGTGGACCAGTCTCCCTGAGGATGTGTAATTGGAACTTCAAAAGTTCAGGGAAGATGCAATGCATTACTACCCTTATACGGTTCAACTTTTAATATTTTACTTACATTTCTATTTATTTATTAATTTGTTAATTTATCTGTTTTCCTAATAACTGATCTCCTCTTTCTGTATTTACCATTAATGTCTGTTACTTATTTCGAATGAACACCATAATATTCTTTGGAAGATTGGAAGTCATTGGCCCCTTGCATTTCTATATGAAAGGGTTCATCTTCTGCACCTCTAATAATAATAATAATAATTCTAATATGAATAATAGTTCATCTTCTAAAATAATAACAATAATTAATTGAATATTATGTGGATCTGATATAAAATAATAATAATAATAATAATAATAATAATAATAATAAATAATAATAATAATAATAGTCACGAATATTGCTGACATCCAGACTGTGGAACTGTGGAACAGTGTCCCAGCAATGGTGGAACCCCCCAAAAATCATAAATTTACGATTGGAAGAGCGGCAACGGTACTCTTAACTTGGGAACGTTAATGACCACAGGGGCGGGGGTGGGGATGTATTTTCCCCTGGCCTTTTCTGAAATTGCTGTTTTGGCCTTATGAGTCAGGGGAAGATCCCAGCTGAAGATTTATGTTTTAAACGCCGATGTGTAGCGGGGGCAGTGATGCAGATAGACGTGGGTTTTGATGCCCAATGCCATTCATGGTATACATGAGATACGCTTCTCTCTCTCTCTCTCTCTCTCTCTCTCTCTCTCTCTCTCTCTCTCTCTCTCTCTCTCTCTGAGTAAACCCATTACACAGGACCTTATGAAGTCATTTTTTATTAATTGGCATTATACGAATGTTTTGCAAAGCAATTTTTTTTTCTCTCCAAAAAGTCGTACAACGTTTTAGTTAGAATTAAAGATAAAGAACAGGTTGATTCATTCGTTTATGTAATCTGGCGCTGCTTGAGTGCTATACCTAAATGTGTATTACTCTTTTTTTCAAAGACGTACGGTCTGAATCTTCCAAAAAATTGTCTGTTATTGACAAAGAATGAATTCTGTCAACATCTGAAACAGAAGGACTCTAAAATTTAACAATTTAATTGCTGGAGACAATTACAGCAAAGAATTTCACACAAATTATTACAGGGAATGCAAACATGAACTGACATAAACAAATACACATGCCTGAAATGCAGTTAAAAAGCATAAAAGCAAAAAAAAAAAACTTGAACAAATCAGTAGAATTACAGATATCAAGTAAAATTACATCTCATTACCTCTAACAAAAGAAAACCAAGATCTGTCCCTGAAAAAAAAAAAACTAAAAAATGCGCCGAAGTTTCTTCGGCGCAATTGAGTTTTCTGTACAGCTGCTACTGCGTATAATCGAGACCACCGAAAATAGGTCTATCTTTCGGTGGTCATGGTATAATGCTGTATGAGCCGCGGCCCACGAAACTTTAATCACGGCCCGGTGTTGGCCTGGCTTATATCGTTGCCAGAAGCACGATTATGGCCAACTTTGCCCATAAATAAAATAACAACCACTGAGGCTAGAGGGCTGCAATTTGGTGTGTTTGATGACTGGAGGGTGGATGATCAACATACCAATTTACAGCCCTCTGGCCTCAGTAGTTTTTAACATCTGTGACCGGATAGAAAAAAGCGCGGACGGACAGACAAAGCCGGCGCAACAGTTTTCTTCTCAGAAAACTAAAAAAGGAAAACAATTACGTAATAAGAACACAAACAAGTAAAATCGAAATTCGCAAGGACAAATGTGCCCACCGGCCAAAGCACAAGAAAATATGAAGAGTGGATTTATCAATATCTCGATGGGGACATTCCGGCCCATCACTCGAAAATCTCACGTCAAATATTTGACCGAGTTCTCCTCTCTCTCTCTCTCTCTCTCTCTCTCTCTCTCTCTCTCTCTCTCTCTCTCTCTCTCTCTCTGCTGCAGCTTCCTTGGAGAGGTTTTTCTTAGATCAATGACATATTTTTTTGTTGTTGTTTTATTATTGACTGGTAGAAAAGAAACGGAGAATTTTTTTTTTTAAACTGATAAACCGAAAAGGGTAAAAAAAAAAAATTAGGTCAGGAATTCCTTTTCTTTGAAGGATGTTGATATTAATCATTCCTCTAGCCCTAAGGTCTTATATAAGTTTACACATATATTTATATATGTATAAACTTATTATATAATATACATAATAATATATATAATATACATATTATATATATAATATGTATATTATATTTATACACTTATAAGACCTTAGAGCTAGAGGAATGATTGATATATATATATATATATATATATATATATATATATATATATATATATATATATATATATATATAGAGAGAGAGAGAGAGAGAGAGAGAGAGAGAGAGAGAGAGAGAGAGAGAGAGAGAGAGTATAATATATATAGAGATTTATAAACTTATAAGACCTTAGGGCTAGAGGAATATTTATAAAACTTATAAGACCTTATATATATATATATATATATATATATATATATATATATATATATATATATATATATATATATATATATATATATATATATATATATATATAGAGAGAGAGAGAGAGAGAGAGAGAGAGAGAGAGAGAGAGAGAGAGAGAGAGAGAGAGAGGAATCTGAATAATCGAAGAATTACGAAGCGAATGCGGCCACCTGGGTCAGAGGGGAAATCACAATGAATCAGGCAAAAAAAAAAAAAAACCATGAATTCAAAGAGGCTGGTCACTCATCATGACTTGGAATAGCTCTTGGCTGCAGTACACGTCGGAGAACCATCATGTGAAGAAGAGGGAGAATGGTGAACTGTGGATGAAGATGGGGGAGAAGAGGAGAGGGGGAGTGAGGTAATAACAGGAGAGAAAGAGGATGAAGACGAAAGGTAGATAGGAGGAGGAAGAGGAGAAACTTCCTATAAAAAAGAAAAATGAGAAGACCACAATCTCGACTTGTAAATAAGGAAGGAAAATCAACTATTGATTTATTTATCTAAAGAATATTGCCAACAAAAAATAGTTACTGTCATTAAAAACAATTTCCAGAATCTTTAAAAATTAAATGAGCAAATGCACTCATAATTCAAGTAAAGAAAAACTTTCTATCATTAAAGATAAATCACCTAGAGGGGATTTATCTATGAATTCAGGAGAAGACACAATATCCTGCCACAGTCAGCTTGTATGTACCCATTAAGCCATTCTGCATACTGCCGTCAAAGTCAGCCAGATCTCTTCAACCCGAAGTCAGCCTGCATAACTTCATCCAAAGTCAGCGAGCACCCAAAGTAGCCCCTACAGCTTCTTGCAAAGTCAGCTAGCAATCTTCCACCTACCGTCAGCACAAATAACTTCATCCAAAGTCAGCGAGCACCCAAAGTAGCCCCTACAGCTTCTTGCAAAGTCAGCTAGCAATCTTCCACCTACCGTCAGCACGAATAACTTCATCCAAAGTCAGCCAGCATATTTCCAGCCATAGTCAGCACAAGTAACTTCATCCAAAGTCAGCTAGCACTCCCCCATCCAAAATCAGCTTGCAAATTGCAATTCAAATCAACTTGTACGTTACAATCGAAAGTCAGCTTATATATTTCAATGCAGAGTCAGCCCGCCCAACTTCATGCAAAGTCAGTCAGCACTCTTCCTTCCGAAGTCAGCCCGCACACTGACTAAGAATTTTATGCCTGTCAGTCGAGAATCCTTAACGAGCAGAGCGAGGTGATTCTGTATGCCAGGTGGGAGGGAAGTCCTTCATGCGAATGACGTCAATGGGAGACTGCGATGCATGGCATATGAGCCGAACAGTGATCAGACCGAATTTATTTTACACATTAGGTGCCCTTATACAGCCGGGGCTTGAATAAAACACGGAAAAATGGTGAAGGAAAATAAACGGGTAAAAAATGAGCCTAAGTTTCTTCGGCGCAATCGAGTTTTCTGTACAGCCGCTACAGCGTATAATCAAGGCCACCTAGACTAGATCTATCTTTCTGCGGTCTCGGTATAATGCTGTATGGGCCGCGCCCCATGAAACTTTAACCACGGGCCGGTGGTGGCCTGGCCGATATCGTTGATAGAAGCACGATTATGGCAAAGTTTAACCTTAAATAAGATAAAAAAAACTACTGAGGCTAGAGGGCTGAAATTTGGTATGTTTGATGATTGGTGGGTGGATGATCAACATACCAATTTGCAGCCCTCTAGCCTCAGTAGTTTTTAAGATCTGAGGGCGGACAGAAAAAGTGCGGACAGAAAAAAGTGCGGACGGAGAGACAAAGCCGGCACAATAGTTTTCTTTTACAGAAAACTAAAAAAGGATGGGGATGAACGTCCCTCTTAAAAGATAGGAAAGGAAGAAGGGAAGGAATTCCAGAGTGTGGCCGTTGTGGGGAAAAAATGTCACGGTAATCAGTGGATTATAAATCTGCAAAGAGTGAAATGTGAGAAGAGGCTGTCTGGCGAGTTTTACGAGGCCAAAGGAGCAGAACAATAAACGAATTATTAATAATCCTCGTCTATTATTAATATTAATTATCAATCCATGACTATTATTAATCCATGTCTGTTATTACTCCATGTCTGCACAAATACCAAACAACACGAGCAAGCAAATAAAAAAAAAAAACGACATTTTAAAACAACAACCTCTCGCAGACGAAAAACGAATAGCTTTCGTTTTCGGAAACGAGACACACAACCCTCCCTCACCTCTCCCCAGCTTTTGTCTTTTACCCGGGACAACTTCCATCTCCAACACCTTCCAGATAAGCGGAGGCCATCCCGCCCTATGCCATCATTCTACCCTATGTACTGTATATAAAGTATAGAGTACTCTAAACTTTTTCCATCGCTCTCCCATCACTGCAGCCACAGCTCACTTCAACCCTCAGGGTCGGGAGGGGTGGTGTTAGGTATGCGGGACAGTGGGTCCCCCAGGAGAACAGAACAGCCCTTTCTTCCTCCTCTTCTTCTCCCTAGACCTAAGCGGACTTTTGGACGCGAGGCGCGCCTCGGGCACTAATACCATTAACCGTGGTCGTGCATTTCTTCTCTTTGCGCGTACGTAAACGCCGATGTCGCAGCATAAAGACGGTTGCGTGTGACTTTAAGAATACAAAAAAGGTGACGTCTGCCTCGGGGTGCGAAGAAAGAGGGGCGGACGAGAGAGAGAGAGAGGTGGAAATGAGCGGGAAAAAGAGAGGATGGCACGGAGGAGAGCCATCTTTGATAGTACCAAGTCTTCCTCGGGATGGAGATAGTGTAAAACTGAATTGTCAAGACTATTCTTAGCAGAACTGCTTAAAAATCATCATTAAGATACTACAAGCAGAATATTAGAATGCCACGCGAGAGATAGTTCGTAATATTTGAAATGTAAGAGCTTAGGCATACAGAGGTTATAGGAAACTGTCTTTAAAGGAACTGTGTTTGTCAACACGAACTTTTAAGAGAGTAAGATTTATCTATGAAACTGCGCACAAAAGGAACATAAACCCACATTGGTTAAGCACTGAACTTGTACCAGAAATAAGGACATAGGCCTACAAATTCCCAACTGCAGGTACAAGCAGAACATTAGAATCCCACGGCGAGAGATAGCTCGTAATATTTGAAACGTAAGAGTGTATGGGCTGTAGAGGTTTATTGGAGAGCTATCTTTGAAGGTACTATGTATGCCAACACGAACTGTTAAGAAAATAAGATTTATCTATGAAATTGCGCACAAAAGGAACATAACCCCACACTGGTTGAGCACTGAACTTGCACCAGAAGTACGGACATAGGCCTAGAAATCCTAACAGCTGTACTTACCAGAGGACCAAACACACACCAACTTCTGTTACTGGATTTCACATACCTGCAAAAAAGAGAAAAACCGTTATAAAAGGTGTCTGGATATAGTCAGCGTAACAGAATGCCACATGACCATTATCTAAAGGCTACCAGTAGGCTAAGCACCTACAAGAAGTGTCTTAATAGTTACCATTATTGTCTAAACGTCTCCTGATACCATCTAAACACTGGCAGTTATCAAGAGCACCTTAACGCCTATTATTGCAGTATTCGGCTCGCGAGAATTAAACAGGTTCCAAAATGATTTAAAACTAAGGCTTTGCCAAATATCAGTTAAAATCAGAAATGTTCATTACCAACTCCATTAAGAGAGAGAGAGAGAGAGAGAGAGAGAGAGAGAGAGAGAGCAAACAAAATGTAAATTTAAATATACTGGAATTGTGGCGAGATTTGCCAAGCAACTTTCAGGTAATTTGTAAAACGTAGCGATAGAGAGTGTTTATTGTAATCTCTCTCTCTCTCTCTATCTCTCTCATATATATATATATATATATATATATATATATATATATATATATATATATATATATATATATATATATATATATATATATATATATTTGTGTAAGAGAGAGGGAGAGGAGAGAGAGAGAGAGAGAAAATACCAAACCATTATCCTTTAAACCCTCTTCAATAAATGCCTCACCGATATGACTCGTCAAAGCCATTCTCTCTCTCTCTCTCTCTCTCTCTCTCTCTCTCTCTCTCTCTCTCTCTCTCTCTCTCTCAATCGGACCATCTTCACCAAAACCAGCTTTATTCATTTTTTCTTTTATTTTTCCTTCCTCACTTGAAAAAAAAAATTCTTTAAGAATCATCTACAGCCGTGTGATTATTCCCGCGTCCTTGACATGTATCTTACGGCTGCCTAAACAGATTTGTGGGAGGAGCCTTAAGTGCCGGGGGGAGGGTGGGGGAGATTTGGATCCCCACAGGGGGGAGGGGGGTTAGGTTGGACACGCTGATCTCGAGTATTTAAATTAGGTGTGAAAGGTGAGAGCGAGATGAGTCAGGGGAAATAAATAAAATAAATAAATATATAGTGTATATAAATGAGTAATTATATATATATATATATATATATATATATATATATATATATATATATATATAAATGAATGCAGTATAGAAGGAATTCAAATTGATTTAGGGTAATATATTTCAACGATTTTGCCTTGCATATATCAACTACAATCTTAGCTTAAAACAGATTTGGTTTATATGAAATATAATAAATTCATGAATCACTTAAATGTAAAGCCTGAAATATGCATATATTTATATATTATACATACATCTATTCATACGGATGTTCATATATACTCATACAATACATATACGTGCTACATACTGTATGTATTTGTATGTACAGTCAAAAACAGATTAACCACAAATAAAAACATAATATAAAATTGAATAAAAAAAAAAAAAAAAAGCAGTTCAGGCGATAACGTCTCCCCGAGAATGGCGGTCTGGCCCGCTAGCGAGCGAGCGCGCGCGCGCTTGCGAGTATGTCTGTGTGCGCGCGTCGTTAACAATATTTATGACGAAGGTATTTGTCCCTTGGACCCCGGCAACGGCTCTCTCATCACAGTCTTATTACCGGCCGCTGTCGCCGACCCTAAACGTTAATATGACATATACCTACAGGAGGAGGAGGAGGAAGAGGAGGTCTTTCAAACACCCCCTCTCTCCTCCTCCCTTTCATTCCAGAGGGGGATCTTCTGGTTGGAGAAGAGATCCTCTGGAAGAAGGTTTTCCATTCCCCTCCGAAGGGGGCACTTGGAATTCTCATCCTGAAGGAGGGGGACATCTTCTAGAAGTAGGTTTTAACAGCCCAATGTTAATATGAAGTGTACCTACAGAAGAAGGTGGTCTTTCCAGCCTCACCCCTTCTTATTCCAGAGGGGAATCCCCCTGGACGGAGGTCTTTTAAGGACGGAGAAGTGATCCTCCGGAAGGTTTCCCATTCCCCTTCGAAGGGGGCACTTGAAATTCTCTTTCCGAAGGAGGGAAACACCTTCTACAAGGAGGTCTTAACAGCCCATAGGATGGACGTCTTTGAGAACCATCCTCAAAGCACTTCCGGGAGGATGGTCCTTCCGTCTCCCTGGAAGGAGAGTTTTAAGAGCAATCCTATTCAGGATGAACTAACAGTTTCATGAAGGTCTTTCCTTCTTCCCTGGGCATGAGGTCTTTTAAAATCCTCCTATCCTCTACGAAAGTGAGAACTTTAATGAAGGCGGTCTGTACTAACCCACTAAAATTTGGGTTACAACACCTTAAGAAAAGTCCTCTCTAGTTCCTCCTATTTCGAAGGGCATGCCCAAGGAGGAGTTTTTTTGTCCCTCGTATTCCGAGGGTGGCACTTCCAAGGAAGTCGTCTTACTTCCACGTGGGTATCTGAAGGGAGGTGGCATTTCCGGCACCTTTATTCCAGAGGGGATAGGGTGACTCTCCCAACTGGGACACTTCACAGCCCCTCCTCTTCCAGAGAGGACATTTCCAGGAAGCAAGACCTTCCATCCCTCCTACCCAAAAACAGGTAACTTCTGGAAGGTATTTTCAGTCCTCCCTCTCCCAGAAGGGAGAACTGGCAAACCTAGAAGTTCTTTCCAGATTGTACTATCTCTGCAATGGCATCAGCAAACGGCCGTCCTTCCACTGCCTTGAAAGGCCTTTCCAGAAATCTCCGAGAATACGGTTTTCAAATATCTGCTGCCCTGAAAGGAGGGCGCCCTCAGGAATAAAAAGTCCTTGCAGGTTCGTCAATCTCAAAATGGACACCAAAAAGTAAAGCCGGCTTGGTTTGGCACAAAGACCTTGCAGAATCTTATCTAACATCTTTGTCCAAATTTGTCTGACTGAAACAAGGACTGGTCTGAATCCCTCGTGACCTTAGAAAAGGTTAAACAACTATAGAGTAGAAAAAGAAGTAAATAAATTAAAAAAAATGACAAGACCGTAGGGTTGACGAAGACTTATAGTTCCTCTCTCGGTTGGGGGTGACCTTGTTTTCAAGGCTCTGTAAACGACATCCTTCAGAATAATTACGAGGCAAAGATCCCTAGTCCAGATCTTTACGCATGGGTGGTTTTCAAAGCGGACTCATCTCATGCGCATGCGCCCTATGGTAAAGCAGATTGAACTTTTATATGGTTTTTTACCCTTTCTTTTTACACGTACTCTGGTGCGGAGGTACTGTTAGGACCAAAGCAAAAACAAAAAACACAAAAACAAAGAAAACACACACACACACACATATATATATATATATATATATATATATATATATATATATATATATATATATATATATATATATATATATGTAATGTAATGTGCATAATCAAAATTTCATTAGTCCTTTTAGTTTTAAGGAAAAAACTTTTGCTCTCGTTCTCTGTTAGTCCCCAGTTCTCTCTCTCTCTCTCTCTCTCTCTCTCTCTCTCTCTCTCTCTCTCTCTCTCTCACATACATTTGTCCCGGTCTTTCTTATTCTGTTTTCTCATCCTAACTCTCTCAATATCTATCTTTTTCTCTCAGGTTCCACATTTCTCACTCCGTTTCACTTTCTCCTACAATGTCTGCTTCAATATCGCTGTGCTTCTCTCTCTCTCTCTTTCTCTTTCTCTTTCTCTCTCTCCACCCTGTCGTCGCTTATAACCCCCCAGCACCCCCCTCCCTGTATCCCCCTCCCCACCCCTGTCCCCAATAATATGAAAAAGTACCCAATACTGCCGTCTGGGGATTAATGTTTTAAATGTTACGGAAACTAATTCAAGCTTGTGGTAACAATTGGAAGGCTTTCTTCTACTTCTTCTTCTTCTTCTTCTTCTTCTTCTTCTTCTTCTGCTGCTGCTGCTGCTGCTGCTTCTTCTCCTCCTTCTTTTTATTCTCCTCCTTCTTCTTATTCTTCTTCTCCTTCTTGGTCTTCTTCTGCTTCTTCTTCTTCTCCTTCTCCTTCTCTTCTTCTTCTTCTTCTTCTTCCTTCTCCTTCTTCTTCTTCTTTTTCTTCTTCTTCTTTCTTCTTCTTCTCTCCTCCTCCTCCTTCTTCTTCTTCATCATCTTCTTCTTTTTTCTTCTTCTTCTTCTTCTTCTGCTTCTCCTCCTCCTCCTCCTTCTTCCTCCTCCTCCTCCTCCTCCTCCTCCTCCTCCTTTCTTCTTCTTCTTCTTCTTCTTCTTCTTCTTCTTCTTCTTCTTCTTCTTCTTTTCGGTGATGGGTTTTGCATATTAAAGGGCCCAGAAGACGTGTGATAGGCCTACACAATCACAATCTATGGAATAGCCGTAATGGTAGCTGGGTGAATCTTTGCCTGTTTTTTTTTTTGCTAGTTGGTACTTCCGGCCCCCTCCGTCATATTTTAATTTATTTTTACGTTATCATGGCATAAAATAATGTTTACGTTGTCCATACATACATACGTACACACATACATTCATATGAACATAAAACCAGTAACAAAACTATGTAAGACCTTGTTATTTATGCTTCTTCGAATTTTAATCTTGCTTTCACATAAATACATAAACATTCATACATATATACATAAACACATACAAACATACATACATACATACATACATAAATACTGCTAGTCGCGACAAAAATACTTAACTGATGACAAATAACATTATATGATTTTTGCCAAAGGATTTTGCTAAAGAATTTTTATATATAAAAAATCATTGTTTTCATCACGTCATTTCTGGTGCACTTTAATAAAAATTCTACAATATTATACTTGTTTTTGGATTCTACAAGATTAATTTCTTAATTAAATGCATGATTTATATATATATAGATATGTGTGTATATATATATATATATATATATATATATTTATGTATATATATATACATATTGTACATATGTAGCACACACATATATATATATATATATATATATATATATATATATACATAGTTATGTGTGTGCGTGTGCGTGTTTGTCCTTGAACGTGCGCGCTCGCAACGGCGTACGTATTGAAAATAGAGAACGACACACCCAGCCATCACCGTCAACTTTAGTAAACGTCCCATCACGTCAAAAAGGTCTTCCTCCACGTCTCCTCAAATGAACGATAGGGAAAGAAGAAGAAGAAGAAGAAGAAGAAGAAGAAGAAGAAGAAGAAGAAGAAGAAGAAGAAGAAAAAAAAGAAAAAAATGAGAATCGTCACCTCAGTGGACAGCCATATTTATAAATGACATCTTGTCCCAATTTTTTTTTCCCCCAACCCTCTTGTCTTGCTCTTTCCTCTTCTTCCTCTTGGAGAGAGAGAGAGAGAGAGAGAGAGAGAGAGAGAGAGAGAGAGAGAGAGAGAGAAATGGGTATAAATGAGATGGAGAGTTTGAGGACAAATCTGTCAAATGTTTTTTCTTTTTACTTTTATTTTCTTTTTTTTCATATTTCATTTATATTTTCTTCTCTAATTTTTATTTTCTTTCCTTTTTCATTTTCTCTTATTATTTTCTTCTTTGTTCATTTTTCAGTTTCAATTTATTTTTTAAATTTTTATGCTGTTTTCTTTTTCTATTTCTCATTTCTATTTTCCCCTCTATCTTTCGTTTCTTCTGTTGCTACTTCTCAGCGGGTAAGAGAAATGAAGTATTATTCTACTTCAAGTAAGGAAAAGGCAGGACGGAACGGCGTCCATGACCATACTATTTGCGTCGCCAGCTTACGTAAACAAATCACTCTCGGGACGAAATGGAAACAAAATAGTGAAAAACTACTACTTTTCTTCCTCTCTTCTTCTTATTCTTGGAAGGAGACAGAAGTAAAATAGAGTGAGTTAAGGGCAAGTCCATCCACCCCCACCCCCCACCCCCACCCTTCACACTCAAACAAGCCCCGGGGTCGGGGCGGCATTTCCCGAATGCTAACAATCGGTTTCAATAAGAGATATGGGAGAGTGTTGTCGCAGCCATTTGTCAAGTCTGTCAATGCTATCAATTGTGGCGACAAACCCCGCAGACTTTTTCACCTCTCTCTCTCTCTCTCTCTCTCTCTCTCTCTCTCTCTCTCTCTCTCTCTTTGGCGTTTTGGAAAGCCTTCAAATAGGTTCGTACGGTAAGCTACCCACTGCAGTGGTAAGAGAACGCCAAGTGATTTCTCTCTCTCTCTCTCTCTCTCTCTGGGATGGAGAGTCTTGAAAAATTATGATCAGGGTAGGCAGGCAACACTGTATATATATATATATATATATATATATATATATATATATATATATATATATATATATATATATATATATGTGTGTGTGTGTGTGTGTGTGTATAATATATACATATATATATATATATATATATATATATATATATATATATATATATATATATATATGTAAATGTGTATGTATATATACATATATACATACTGTATATATATATATATATGCAGAAAAATAAAAATATATATATATATATATATATATATATAATTCTTGAAGTAAATTTCCAAACTATTCACTCATCAAATGACCCAATTCCTCGCCCTAAATTTCACTATCCCTTTCGAAATGAGGTCATAACCTTACATGCGAGAGGCTTAGCAAACAGAGAGAGAGAGAGAGAGAGAGAGAGAGAGAGAGAGAGAGAGAGAGAGAGAGAGAGAGAGAGTAAAAACAAAAACAAAATGCATTTGCTCGAGTCGTGACGCATTCAAGGGATGGGAGGACGATAAGAAGGAAATAAATTTAAAAAAAATTTTTTTATTTAAAAAATGAAAAAAATGAACAATAAGGAAATGTTTGAAAGAGATTTAAGCGAAATGAAATTACAGTTGTGATAAGATCATGAATTATGTCAGTTTAAAAAGTGAAGAAACTTTGAGAAGGACATTTTAGGGAAACGAAAAACATTTTACGAAAATATGTATATAAAAATAAAGAGAAAAAGACGCGAGATAGTCCCAAGTCGTGATATTTAGGGAAATGCAGAAAAGAAAAGATTGGGGAAAATGTAAGATTCGGAAAAATAAGAACACGGGAAAATAGTAACAATTGTTAGGTTTTGAAATTTCTTGTAAATCTGAGAACGAACGAAGGCGAATTTTGGGATAAGAAAATCATTGGCTGTGTACTGGTTTACAAACCTGAATCCTTCCATAAGGCCTTTGCTCTGTATGTATGTGTATATATTTACATGTATATGTATATATATACAGTATATTATATATATGTATATATATATGTATATATATATGTATACTGTGTGTATATATACATTATATATATGTATATATAGATATATATATGTACTCGTATATATATATATATATATACATACATACATAGGCTATATATATATATATATACTGTATATATATATACATATATTCGTTGTTCTTTCCCAAGTGTTTTCTATATTTAACATTATTATTATTATTATTATTATTATTATTATTATTATTATTATTATTATTATTATTATTATTATTATTAAACAAAACACGTACAAAATAAAGGGTAAAAAGATATTAATCTATTTTTTAGTGACAGCAGCCTTACGCCACTCGACAAAACTAAGCTGCATTCCTTTGGCAAACTTCAAACGCTACCGAGCTCCGTTAAAGTTCAAACGGGACGACAACAACCTAACCTCCCACGTGAACTTCAACCCAGGGTCATTCATCCGTCGTCCGAAAGAGTCCGTGCACCTTCAATCTGAAGGATCTCTCGAGGTTACAAAAATGAAAAATGTATCGCTTAGAACAGGCAGGATTATCTAGGGCCTGAGTTTCAAGAGGTTGCGTGGTTGTGGAGTAAATAAAAACACGCACACACACACACATATATATATATTTTTTATATATACATACACATATATATTTGTATATATGTATGTATAAATACATATATGTGTTCGTGTATATTGTGCATATATATATGTGTATATATATATATTATATGTATATATACATGTGTATGTACATATGCATATAATATATTATATGTATATATGCATACACAATATTGACACAAATATTTCCACTCCCGGGTCTCACAGCCAAAGATTCTCTCTCTCTCTCTCTCTCTCTCTCTCTCTCTCTCTCTCTCTCTCTCTCTCTCTCTCTCTCTCTCTCCGTTCAGCCCCCGTGACAGAGTAAAACATTCAGATACTGAATTATGAAATCCTTTTCAGGTTTCTGTGGCGATGCTGTGGGAATCAGCATCCCAAATCCGCCCCCACAGCTCTTCACCCCGTGAACTTTGACCTGGGTGTGGTCATACCCACACCTCGCCTGACCGGATGCTTTGAGAAAGTGCACGTGGAATGAAAGAAGAGAGAGAGAGAGAGAGAGAGAGAGTTTTTACCAGGAAAAACTGGGTGATTGATGAACAGGACAGGGACAGTTCACTTCCTGTTCTATAGAGCCACCCCTGTTAATGGCAATGGCATAATGGCTGTTATGGGGAACACCTCTATATATGTACATATGTATGTATATATGCTATGTATATATAAACTATGTATATACATACTATGTATATATATATATAAGTGTGTGTGTGTGTTTTATAAAACCAAAATTAAATCACAAATACTTTCTAAACATCTTTGGACTCTAAGCAACATGAATGACATACGTAGGCATAAATAACACAGTTGAATGCACATGAATAACGAAGTTGTTTACGCGTAAATAACGCAGTTGTATAGACATGAATAATGCAGTTGTATACATATAAATAATGCAGTTGTTTACATATAAATAATGCAGTTGTTTGCATATAAATAACGCATTTGTATACAAAAATAAAGCAGTTGTATACACATATATAACGCCTTTGTTTACGGGTAAATAGCGCAGTTGAATAAGCGTAAATAACGTAGTTGTAAAAACATAAATAACGCAGCTGAATACACATAAATAACGCAGTTGGGTACACATAAATAACATAGTTCTTATTCGCACAAATAACGCAGTTGAATACACATAAATAACGCATTTATATACACATATATAACGCAGTTGACTACACATATATAACGCATTACATATATATAAATAATGCGCTAGTATACACAAATAATGCACTTGTATACAAAACAACGCACTTTTATACACATAAATAACGCAGTTGTATACACATAAATAACGCAGTTGTATACACATAAACAACGCAGTTGTATACACATAAATAACGCAGTTGTATGCACATAAATAACGCAGTTGTATACACGCACCGATAACAGACAAGACGAAGAAGAACTGGCCGGATGATATTTCGAAACTAATTCAAAATATCCGAAGCGAAAAGTGAAAGGTTAGAGAGAGAGAGAGAGAGAGAGAGAGAGAGAGAGAGAGAGAGAGATTCCAGGAAAAGGTGAGACCGTTTGAGGTCGTTCGTTGGTTAAGAGAGAGAGAGAGAGAGGTTAAAATCTATTTGTGTGGGTGTGTGTCTGAAGAGAGAGAGAGAGAGAGAGAGAGAGAGAGAGAGAGAGAGAAAGGGAGAGAGAAAGAGAGATAAAATCTATTTGTGTGTGTGTCTGTGTTTGAGAGAGGGACAGAGAGAGAGAAAGAGAGAGGGGTTCAGTTTTATTTGAGAGAGAGAGAGAGAGAGAGAGATAAAATCTATTTGTGTGTGTCAGAGAGAGAGAGAGAGAGAGAGAGAGAGAGAGAGAGGAGAGAGAGAGAGAGGTTTTGAGAGAGAGAGAGAGAGAGAGAGAGAGAGAGAGAGAGAGAGAGAGAGAGAGAGGGGGGGAAGTTAAGTTTTATTCGTGTGTGTGTGAGAGAGGGAGAGGTTAAATTTAATTGGAGAGAGAGAGAGAGAGAGAGAGAGAGAGAGAGAGAGAGAGAGAGAGCGAAGCACACTTCAGCGGGAGAAATAGGAAATAAAATCTCAGATCGATAAACCCAAAAATTGGGGAAAGACGGTCACGTGACAAGACACCTCGATAGCGACTGCATTGCAATGACTTGCAAGAGTTACAGGCGTGCAGATATATTACAGATATATTTCAAGAGTTACAGGCGTGCAGATATATTACAGATATATTTCATAATATGTTACAGTCTAGCTGATTAGTACATTATTCATAACGTTATGATTAATTTGCATATTTTCTTGTTCTATTAATTTATGAAAACGACTTTGGCACTTGGGAAAGGTATTTATACTTTTGAACAATTACGTGAATGGTTAAGAAGACCAGTTCAGACATTATTATGCGGAAAGCGAAGTACACACATACATACACACGCACACTCACACACACACACATAGCTCACACGCACGAACAAAATAGAGAGAGAGAGAGAGAGAGAGAGAGAGAGAGAGAGAGAGACGACTCGAAAACAACAGAATATGAAGATACAGAAATGGTTAAGATAAAAATCGTAAGTGGAATGGAGAGAAAAGCAAAATAAAATCCAGAGAGAGAGAGAGAGAGAGAGAGAGAGAGAGAGAGAGAGAGAGAGAGGCCAGAAATAGTTAAGAAAAGAAAAACATGCAGAACAGAAAGAAAATACAAATCAAAATCCACAGAGAGAGAGAGAGAGAGAGAGAGAGAGAGAGAGAGAGAGAGAGAGAGAGAGAGAGAGAGAGAGGCCAGAAATAGTTAAGAAAAAGAAAAGCTTATGCAGAACAGAGAGAAAATACAAATCAAAATCCACAGAGAGAGAGAGAGAGAGAGAGAGAGAGAGAGAGAGAGAGAGAGAGAGAAGTGGGTGGAGCTTTGCGTAATAATTCCCAGCCCAACACCAGATGAAACTGTCCGCAAAAAACTTGCTCTCCTTATCGGAGGAAGAACAAAACAGAAATATCACAGAGCCGAGTCATCTCTTACATAATGAGAGAGAGAGAGAGAGAGAGAGAGAGAGAGAGAGAGAGAGAGAGAGAGAGAGAGGGCTCGAACAAAAAGTGGCAACGGGAAGAACATTGAGAATAATAATAAAAAAAAAAAAGCAACCGACATGATGAAAACACGTTGGCCACCCGATCACTGAACTCGATTTGCATAACCTGACATCCTATCACGGTCAGTTGTCTACAAGTGAAGGCCGTCGGGGTTGGCAAACGTAATGCGCTTATCTAACCCACGCTTTAAATTTAAGTTAAGTTAAAGTATATCTTAGTTTAACCAGACCACTGAGCTGATTAACAGCTCTCCTAGAGAGGGCTGGCCAGAAGGATTAGATTTATTTTACGTGGCTAAGAACCAACTGGTTACCTAGCAACGGGACCTACAGCTTATTGTGGAATCCGAACCACATTATGACGAGAAATGAATTTCTATCACCAGAAATAAATTCTTCTAATTCTTCATTGGCCGGTCGGAGAGTCGAACGCTGGTCCAAGAGCGTGCTAGCCGGGAGCTCTACCCACCCCGCCAATGAAGAACTTTTAAATTTAAGCGACCCAGACGAAATGCCGGGGAGGGTGGGGTTAGGTTGAGGGGGGGAGGTTAGGAAGGGGTAGGTACCATGGCATTGCATTTACCAATAAGCGTTTTCCCATGGGGAGTGAAGGTTCGGTTACCAGCTGCGACCCACTACAGTGACCTGACCACCAGTTTTTATATTTAGCAAAGTCTATCCATACACACACACATATATATATATATATATATATATATATATATATATATATATATATATATATATATATATATATATATATATATACAGTATATACATATTTTATATGTTTATATATACAATATATATTATATACATACATATATAGATATATATATATATATATATATATATATATATATATATATATATATATATAGATAGATAGATAGATAGATAGATAAATAGATAGATATAAAGGGTAAAAAAATAATCATAAAAAGTGATTATATGAAATCTCTCGGTAAGAAAAAAAAATTCTCTCATCTCTTATTTTTTCATATTTTTTCACAACATCCATTGTTCAAACTAAAGTTCAGAGTTCGCGCGCCATTACTTGTAAAACCACTCTTATCGCCAAAAAGTAAAGTACAAAAGTATTTAACTTTTTGGACATAAGAGTGACTTTAACTGGACGTAATCTTCTGGCAGTTATAGTATTCGGATTCATATTCTGTTGGGCCCTCCTTATCTGCTCCAGTGAACACCTTACTTATCTTTTCGTAATCTACAACACTTAATTATAATAGTGTACAGAGATAATTTAATAAAATGCCGACTTAGAGGTGATTACTAGGAAAATAAAGCTATTGATAATGATATTTGATGATGGTACTTATTCCTCCTTATCTGCTCCAATTAACACCTTACTTATCTTTTCGTAATCTACAACACTTAATTATAATAGTGTATAGAGATAATTTAACAAATTGCCGACTTAGAAGTAATTATTAGAAAAATAAAGCTATTGATAATGATATTTGATGATGGTACTTATTCCTCCTTATCTGCTCCAATGAACGTTATTTATCTTTTCGTAATCTGCAACATTTAATTATAATAGTGTACAGAGAGAATTTAACAAAATACCGACTTAGAAGTGATTATTAGGAAAATAAAGCCATTGATAATGATATTTGATGATGGTACTTATTCCTCTTTATCTGCTCCAATTAACACTTATTTATCTTTTCGTAATCTGCAACATTTACTTATAATGGTGTACAGAGAGAATTTAACAAAATGCCGGCGTAGAAGTAATTATTAGAAAAATAAAGCTACTGATAATGGTATTTGATAATGGTACTCATTTCAGTAATTATAGGTTCGATTTCTAAAATTATGATTTTAATGGCCGAGGAATCCGGTGCTAAAGGATTATCGCAAGTCAAGAATGACAGTATTGTAATTCTGTTGTAATTTCAGAAGAATACGCCACAGGAAAGGATAAGAGCATAACATTCTCCTGTTCTGTATAATTCTTCCATGCGGCTTTAAAGTTATATTAAACAACAAAATCATAACAGCGAACTCTGATATCAATCATGAACGAAAAAGAACTTGCAGAAAAAAAAGAATCATTTCCACGATACCTTTTCTATTGTACATAATTCAAAGATGTTTTCATTCTGATGACGACAGCTATTGTGTTTTATTTTCAAAGATTAATATAAAGTCTTGTTGTCGGACACTATCGTTCAGTAACCCGTCGATGATCACATATAATATTTTTTACGTTTACGAAACAAAACAGAATTACGTTTTTTTTGGAGTTTTTAATAAAAGTTGTTTTCGAGAGAGAAATTCACCTCCGTCGTTTAGAAACTAAATCGCTCGGATTCCTTGCTTCTTTTTTTGGTGGGAGAGAGAGAGAGAGAGAGAGAGAGAGAGAGAGAGAGAGAGAGAGAGAGAGAGAGAGAGAGAGGCTCCATTCATTTACATACAATCATAAAGAAAAAAAACACAACAAATAAAACTAAACAAAAGTGCCGATATGTAAACAAAAACAAGCGTTAAAATTACGTCGAATCTTCACATTTGATCAAACAAAGCATTACTTTACATCATACCTACTACGCATCACTGCATACAAGATTTGCAAACACAATAAATAGTACCTGAAATTATACTTTGTATGCATCAACGTCGCACGATTAGCAAAAAAAAAAAATAATAATAATAATTAAATTACATAATTCAGGACCTGAATATATATCACACTCAAGACACATCGCCTCTCGACAGATTCTTAGTTTACACGAACCCAGACATAAGTATCGATGGTGCAATTAACGAGGACACACAAATACACTAAACAGAAGATGCGATAAGTGAATAAGGAATGATTTCTTCAACCTGTTTTCTATTGTCAGCCCACCAGTTGGAGTTCTGTTCAAAAATGATCCCAGGTATTATGACGCTAGTGGGGCGACAAGGTGCGAAAGAGAGGTATTACATAAAATTAATGAGAGAGAGAGAGAGAGAGAGAGAGAGAGAGAGAGAGAGAGAGAGAGAGAGAAGAAAATACCTGTAATCTTTTAGCACAAGTATTTTGGCATTTTCATAAGAAAGGTAAGATACAGAATCCTATGCCATTATTTGCTGCAAACGCTTAAGAAGTAGCAAATAAAAATAAAATTGCTATTAATTTTTGCAGTAAAAATAAAAAAATAAAAATTACCAACGCTTCCCGTATAGAAACAAAACAAGAACAGTGTCATTAGTTTACAAAGATAATGAAGAAAAGTACTTAAATAAGTAAAAAATGCGCCGAAGTTTCTCCGGCGCAATCGAGTTTTCTGTACAGCGTATAAGTCACGGCCACCGAAGATACCTCTATCTATCGGGGGTCTCGGTATAATGCTGTTTGAGCCGCGGCCCATGAAACTTTAAAAACGGCCCGGTGGTGGTCTATCTTATATCGTTGCCAGAAGCACGATTATGGTTAACTTTAACCTTAAATAAAATAAAAACTACTGACACGAGAGGACTGCAATTTGGTAGGTTTGATGATTGGAGGATGGATGATCAACATACCAATTTGCAGCCCTCTAGCCTAAAGTAGTTTTTAAGATCTGAGGGTGGAGAGAAAAGTGCGGACGGACAGACAAAGCCTGCACAATAGTTTTCTTTTACAGAAAACTAAAACTATGTTCAGAATTCCTTACGTCGTTAAAATTAGAAGATCGGTATTTGCATGATGATTTGTTTTTTTAGTATTTTCAAACGTTCCAGACAAAAACGGCCCCCGTAGGAAGGTAGTGCCGCCAGTGCACCTCACGTGGTGCACTGTAGGCATTACATAAGGTCTTTGCAGCATCCATTCGGCCCCTAGCTGCAACCTCTCTCAGTCCTTATATTGCACCTCCGTTCATATTCTCTTTCTTCCATCTTGCTATTCACCCTCTCTAACAACTGTTTCATAGTGCAACTGCTTTGAGGTTTTCCTCCTGTCACGCCTTTCAAACCGTCTTACTGTCAATTTCCCTCTAAGCGCTGAATGACTTCATAGGTCCCAGCGATTGGCCTTTGGACTAAATTCGATATATTCTGTTCGATTCTAAAACAACAACAGCGTCTGTTGATTTGAGACGAAGTCGACAAAAACACTGCTTAGAGCTCATGTGTCGTACGAGATAAGAAACCAGTATCTTCTTGCTTCTTCAACAAACTTCAAACATTTAAGGCAAACAAAAAACCTATGCAACGATAATTTGCATCAAACAAAGAAAACTCACCAATACATCGCTCAGAAATCGCCCATCATAATACAATGCAGATAAGAGACTGATATTTATTTATTTTTATTTTCTTTTTGACATTTAAAGGTCACTGGTTACCGAATTCGCACAAGTAAATAGGAACCAAAATTTTTTCGTTACTTCCTGGAGACCTCTGACTAACCAGGTGAAACTGAGCTTCCTAGTTTTTCGGAACTCTCTTATCGGATCGATCACGTGGGCCCCCTTTTGTCTGTCAGTTATAGTTATTTATAGCTATATGTATGTATATATATTTATGTCATATATATATATATATATATATATATATATATATATATATATATATTTATATACCTAAATTATATATATAATATATATATATACATGTATATACATTGCATATATTGCATCAGTTACTTATTGAACTGATGCAATATATACAATGTATATACTGTATGTATGTATATATATACACATATACATGTATATACTCGTATATTATATATATAATATAGTTATATAAATATATATACATATATATATATACTTATAAATAACTATAACTGACAGACGAAAGGGGGCCACGTGATTGATCCGATAAGAGGGTTTCGAAAAACTAACTAACTCTGTTATGTCATAAAAGATAGGTACAGTTAATTTACAAAAAATTAAATAACCAAAACATGATCGATTAACTGTTGTCCAGCTTTCGAGTCACCAAAAAAGAGAAGAAAAAGCATATCCTTTGAATCGCATATTCTTACTGTAACGTAACGTCATATTCTTAGTTACGAGCAGAAATTCTTTTTATTGAGGGGTCAACGGGCGGAGCAGTTTAGTAACCTAGATTCTACAGATTCCTTAAGAATCATTTGACAGGGATTATGTAAACGTGGGATGACAACTCGGTGAAGACGATTTCGTGGGAGAAAATATTACTTGTAAAAGTATTATTTATTTTAATATAAATAAACTGTTCAGCTCAAAGGCAGGGAGGGTGACTATTATTCTTCAGTAAGAAGGGAGCATGTATAAAAGTGAATAATGAGTTTGACATGAAATTTTTTTTGAAATGTAACATGCATACATACATACATACATACATACATACATACTCTGTACATATATATATATATATATATATATATATATATATATATATATATATGTATATTTATATATATATATATATTTTTTTTTACTAACAGGACCTCATTAAAACTGGATGGTATCTATATCTATACATATTTGTATATATATATTTATATATGTATAAATATGTGTGTATACACACACACTCACACACACGCACACACATGTCACTTGCATAAAATACTGAAAATAGTAATGAACAAAAATAAAAAAAAAATTAAAATTAATGAACGAGAACAAAGCATTTTAGTGTCCACATAACACACCAATTTCTGGTGTCATCAATAAATCAACATATAAGAACACTGTCATTACTTGCTACGAGAGAGAGAGAGAGAGAGAGAGAGAGAGAGAGAGAGAGAGAGAGAGAGAGAGAGAGCCATAATAAAATAGATTGTTGATAAGATGGAAAGCTTCCAGCACTCAACGTCCATAACAAGTGGAGGGATTGGTTCTCCAGATATAGAAACATTACTCGAAGCGAGATAGGTTAGGCCTGCGTGGGATGTTCGCTTTCCGAGTGCCTGTGTTGCGCAATTATATATATGTATATGTATATATATATATATATATATATATTATAATATATATATATATATATATATATATATATAAATATATTTATATATATGTATATATATATATATATATTTATATATATATATATATGTATTTAAATATATATATATATATATATATATATATATATATATATATAGTTATATATATACATATATTTATATATATATATATTTACATACATAATATATAAATAAATATATATAATGTATATATTTATATATACTGTATAAATATACATAATTAATATATATATACATAAAATATATAAATATATATACAGTATATATAATGTATATATACATACATACATACAAACGTACGTATATGCATGTGGTGTGTGTGTGTGTGTAAATCCCTCCTTGTAAATCAATACAGTAAAAGATATAAAATCTTCAGAAACAAATATTCTACTTTTTTATACACATCTTGAGGGAAAGGCCTCGTAATGTTTTAAATAATTCCACTATTTCTTCCTTCTCAGGTGATGATGTACAATAAAGATTGCTGTGTCGACATTTCTCCCAGATCGATAACACCCCCTCTCTCTCTCTCTCTCTCTCTCTCTCTCTCTCTCTCTCTCTCTCTCTCTCTCTCTCTCTCAACCCCCGCCCCCTCCATTGAGCATACCCTTCCTGCTAAATACACATTGATTTAATAATAATAACAATATAATAATAATAATAATAATAATAATAATAATAATAATAATAATAATAATAATAATAATAATAATAATAATAATAATAATAATAATATGCCGTAAGCGGTACAGAGTTTTCACCTGTTTCCGTTTATAGTCAAATAATTCATAGATTTTAATAAAAAGTTTATTTTTATCCATAAGTCACTCTATATAGGTGTTTCTATGGGAGCAAGAGCCCGTGCTATTATAAGGCCAGTATAGTCTAAAACGAAAGCTTGGGTATTTTATAGTGCATTGCATTTTACCGTTTTACATATATATATATATATATATATATATATATATATATATATATATATATATATATATATATATATATATATATATATATAGCCTATGTGTGTGTATATATTTATATATATATATATATATATATATATATATATATATATATATATATATATATATATATACATATACATACACATATATATACAGTATATACATTATATATATATGTATGTATATGTATAATATGTATATACACGCACAGATAATTGACTCTCATTTCAAATACCAACGAAGGCAACGTGAATGACATTCAGTATCAATGAACCACGAAGGACCAATTAAAAAAAAAATAAATGAAACAATGCCACCAAAATAAGCGATACGAATCTATCAACTAATAGTCGATTTCTTCATCAGCGAGCCCGACGGACAGGCCGCTTACAAGTCTCCTTGTAGCCCATGTAGGAAAATAGATTAGGGAAAGAATAAGGAATAATGTTTTTTTGGGCCCAATCAGAGAGAGAGAGAGAGAGAGAGAGAGAGAGAGAGAGAGAGAGAGAGAGAGAGAGACAGTGCAGTGGGGACACCCTAAATATCTCCGGGAACCAAACACAAAGACACGAAATAAAAACCTAATCGCCCTGAGAAAATCCCACTTATAAATAATGGTCGCAAATACACGCCGAAAGACGTAATAACTAAATAAAAGAACTAGTTCAGAGTCTGTCCTTTTGACTTTTGGAGAGAGAGAGAGAGAGAGAGAGAGAGAGAGAGAGAGAGAGAGAGAGAGAGAGAGAGAGAGAGAGAGAGAGAGAGTGCTCGTATCTGTGTGTATTGGGGACATAGAAAAAAAAAAATTTTTTTCGTCTATATGAGGAAGGTAAATGTATGTGCTCTATCTGCATCAGAGAGAGAGAGAGAGAGAGAGAGAGAGAGAGAGAGAGAGAGAGAGAGAGAGAGAGAGAGTTTGTATATCAGACTGCACTGGAGACAGTGAAGAAGAGTATTTTTGTATGTAGAGAGAAAGCGGCAAATGTATAGAGAGAGAGAGAGAGAGAGAGAGAGAGAGAGAGAGAGAGAGAAGAGAGAGAGAGCACACTTGAGCAGCGGTAAACAGCAGGCCTCGCGAACAGGAAAAAGTTATGATTAAATGTTCAGCCTATTTGGTATACTATCATTATTACTTACTGGAATTTTATCCTCAGTGAGCTATAATTATGGGACTACCTTTTGGTTCCTACTAAAAAGAGCTGGGGCTTCGGAGTCAATGTACTATTTTGTCCAGCGGCTAATAGTAATAAGAAAAATAATGTACTGTTTTGTCCAGCGGCCAATAAAAATAAAAGAGAAAAAATAAAACTAAATAAAAAAACTAAACACAACAAGTGAACCAGTTTGGTCTTGGATGTGATGATCCTTGAAATCATCTGCTTAGACGAGAAAGAATTAAATCGGTGGAAAACGTCAATAATACAAGAGAGAAATAAACAAACAAACAAATAAATAAATAAATAAGTAGATAAATAATTATTCCATTAGCCTAAAGTGATAAAGGCAAAACAATTCAGGAATGGAGCGCCAAAAATTCGAAGCAAGTTATATAGATATTTTCCCTATCAGTAGGTGTCCAAATTTTAAAAAATGTATGTATAAAAAATAAACGACTTCGCAGTGAGAGATAAATCGTCTCGAGCGCGGTGCCTGTTTATCCGCGCTTGGGGCATGTCCTTGTATGTATAGTCGGGGAACCCCCGTGGCGTTCGCTGCTACACCGGTTGCCAACAGCAAAAATGGAGTACACGACGAGAGCCTGAAGGACATCGGTGTCATCCTTGTAACATCTCCACAGAAAAAGGGGTCCTACTGCCCTTGAGACTCAAAATCAAAATAAAGTTGGCCCTGACGAAAAGAAGCTGTATAATTGGCCACTCTGGTTTTAAGCTTCGTTGTATTCAATTCTCTTCTGTTTTTTGTCCCTCCGTCAATTTATCTTCCTGTCAGCCATGTCATTAGTCTATAAATTCAAACGTGTATGAACGATTAAGGATATACACACACATATATATACATAAATACATATAGCCTATATATATATATATATATATATATATATATATATATATATATATATATATATATATATATATATATATATGCATTATAGGTTGATCGTTCATTTAAGGAGGAAACGGCTAATCATTGAAATGAATACAATTTATTCCATGCAAAGACAGATATTTTTTCGTAAAAAGAACAAAGCTAATGATTGACATAATCTCTATTCAGCAAACAAATATTTAATAAAACAAGTAACGATCAACTTGGCAGGTGTCATCCCAACTCATTTGCATAGCCTATGTAGACGCCCTCCTGCATTTCGGATATGCAGATTTGGCTCACTCCCAATGTCCCAAATCTCCAAGACGGGCAAATAACTGATACCTTGGGCATGCAGCCTCATTCATAGAAAATAAAATAAAATAAATTCAGACTAAACGGGATTTTGGGTGTATCGGCCTCAAGGTTGTATGCAAGTCGAACCTGCTGGCACCGGATGAGTCTGGGTGAGTTTGAACGTTCGGTCTCAAACTCTTAGTTTTCTTTGCATTAAATGAACTAATTTTCAGTCTATATTAACCTCTGCAGTAAATTTGCGCACCAGATCGTTACACAGCTTTGGTGGGGTGCAGCCAGAGTTAAGAAAGGCTCGGGACCTAGACAGCTTATCCCAAAAGTTTTCTTAGCTGAAAACCGTATGGCTGTCACCTTCCAGAGCCAGCCCTCTGAGGAAAAAGGCGTATGGTGGAAAAATATATAGGCTGTTGGATTATCATCGTTACAAATCATTAGTGAAAAGATAAAATAACGGTATAACTTACGTCTGAAAGTAGTAATAACTGGCATTATTTTAGAGCCTCTTTTAGGCCGATTTCTGCCAACCGACACTGCCGTCTCACGTTGCTAGGCAACAGTATATTCAAATGTAGATCTATAGTTTTCGAATACTGCACTGGACAAGACACAATAAGCTTGCTATTTTATAGACATATTTTATGAAAAACTGTATATTCTAAATAGAGAGCGTCTTGGAATTAGAAAATAATAATTTTTAACGTAAGATTTAAATTTAATTAAAAACTCATTTACATGAAATACCCAGACTCCGAGTAACGGTTTCACTGGAATTACTATTCAGTCTCCATTCAGTGGGTGCAAGGGAAAGCAGTGCCTTTGTTTTCGCATTTTTTCTTAAATGGTGACTCATACGCAGGAATTATGAAATCGATATAGCCGAAGGATGACGAACTGTATTTCAGTGAGCACGTACGAGGTCAGTTTTATGCTTGTGATATCAAGACAAAAAGTTATGAAGAAATGACTTTGTGCAATCGGACCTTAGGCCTACGTTCGAAATGAAAGCTGTCGTTGAGCGTTGCCAGAATTTCGGGGAGCAGCTTTTGATAGAGTACAGGTATGGACATTTTTCAATTGCCATTGATGTAATTTGGTAACGAGACAATGGAGACTTTTAGGGCAGGATAAGGTTTAAAATCCTGGTAACATAGCGAACATTATCAGCGTGGCTTGATGATTAGTCCGGTTAGGTCTAGGCCACGACACGTCTGCCATTAAACCATCACTGTTTTTTTCGGGGCGAAATTTTTAATGATTATCTTATTCATGAGGAGACAGATAACAAGATCAGCATTTAAAATACAATGGAGTAAACCTAATTTAACAAAGAGAGTTGCTGGTTTATGCCCAATTCGATCTAGGCTACAAAGCGTCAATGAACGGCCAGTCGAACCAAAAGGCCCAGTCTGTAGCATAATCTCAGAGGAAACAACAACAGTAAAACTATCAAAGAGTAAGATGAAGAATCAAGTTAATTGGGAAATCGGCGAAGCAGTGGACGGTATACAATGTGTGGTTAAATGCACCAGTAAGTCTAGAATAAGAAAAAAAAAAGAGGCAAACAAGTGAAACGTGAGACCGCGTATCCTTGTTAAGTCATTGCTCGCAGGAAGCGAGTTCCCTCGACGCAATTCGCTTTCCCAATGACATTCCTAGGCTTTTCATTTTAGGAGAAGGCGAGTTTTTTTTCTTTGCGTATTTTTGAGTTTTTAACGGAGAAAAAGGCACGTAGGCCTAACTAACGAATCTAGTGAGTTTTTTTGTTTTCGTTTATTTTTAGTTATTTGCGGAAAAAAAAGGCTTACGACTAAGGAACCTGTTAGTAACAGATACGGAATACTAAGTTCTTCCCACTTCAGACAAATTTCTCAATAAGGTTTCGGAAAAATTTTTCATATACGGTATCTTGAGTTGTTTAAACAAGACGTTTCAATGCTAGAAAAAAGGACTTATCCATTGCAGCAGCTCATAACTTCCCAATGACGTTCCAAGGATACACACACACACACACACACACACACAGATACCGAGGGTGTAACACTGAACTGAGTGTATCATTAGTACTTGGAAAAATTGAAAAACGTTGTTCATCTGGAAACACTGGGACATTAAGACAGCCCCTTCCTCTCACTCACTGTCATTTCGAGTCAAAGAGGTACACAAAAAAACATTCTCTCTCTCTCTCTCTCTCTCTCTCTCTCTCTCTCTCTCTCTCTCTCTCTCATACACATATTAAACAAATGCATAACGGTAAATCTTACATTTATATGTGCGGGATGCAAGTATGCTAATTATCCATTGCACTTACATATAAAAGATCCATTAAATGCGTGTCGTCACATTTAACCAGAAACGTGCGATATCTGGGTCGGATCGTAAATCTGAACGTCATTAAGCTGATAATGTATCGTAATTCCTTTAGCTAATGAGTGCAATGATCTGAGTCAAGGTCATGGGAATTTTCATTTAGATCATTTGTAAACTTAGAGTTATTTAAGAGCTAATGTAGTTCGTTTTCTGTTATATAGAGTTTTTACAGAAAGTATAGCCATCAGTGCATCGAACCGGTAGGGTTTGTTTCATGAGAGAGAGAGAGAGAGAGAGAGAGAGAGAGAGAGAGAGAGAGAGAGAGAGAGAGAGAGAGAGAGAGAGAATTTATAAACTTATTTCGTCAATATGTGATAGAGGAAATCGAAATTTATTTCGTCTGTGAGTACTTGTGTGTGTTTGTGTGTATGTGTGTTTTAGAGAGAGACAGAGAGAGAGAGAGAGAGAGAGAGAGAGAGACAGAGAGAAAATTAGACACTTGACATTTTCGCTGTCGTGGTCGGAGAACGAAATTACTAATCGCAAAGGTCGTTTTTTTATCCTCTCATAGATGGCGCTAGTGGTGATTGCAGTTTGTCAGACCCTTAATGACTAAAATTCCTGAGGGAAAGAGACAGAGGGACTATCTGATGCATAGCTTTGACCTTGTCGCGGCCCTTCTTTTCAGTGATAAAAAAACCGGTACCGGGACATTTGTTTCAGCAGTCGAATAACAGTTCAATTCATAATTCACTCCTTGGGTTAACGTAACCATGCTGGACTTTTAAGAAACGTGACCATGCCATTACTTCCCCCGCCCGGTCCAGTGATCGAACGCGGGCGATTCGGTTGTGAGCCCCATGCATTACTTTTTCACAGCCAGGACCCGACAGAGAGAGAGAGAGAGAGAGAGAGAGAGAGAGGGATAACACATGTATATATATAGATATGTATGTATATATATATTTATATATATAATATTTATATATATATATAAATAACCTTACTGATTAATACGCCTGGTTTAGATAAATGACATTAGTAATATTGAATCGCGTTAATCTTATTCATCAGAATATCGGTTTTGTGATGTATGTAATAATTTCCTTTTATTTGATTTTATTTCATTTATGATAGATGGAATGAAGAAATTAAAAAAAAAAAATACTATACTAATAGGCCGACGGCAAATCAAGGCCAAAAGAAATCCAACGCGAATTGCTAGCTGGCCTGCAATCTTATCTTTCATTTATTTCTGTGCAATGGGGTAGAAATTTTTACTTCCGGATAATTTTTTTTTCTCATTATATTTTATGTTGCTTGTGGCCTTTGTTTTTTGCGATGTCAGTTGATGATATAGTCTGTGAAATGTCTACTGTGGAAATACGTTAATCATAAAACATACGTTTTATCTTACATTGCAATCAAAGCTTCATACAATAATGGAGAAAAAATTACGTGCATAAAAACTGCAGTTAGGTATTAGCTAAGGGGGAGTGTTTAGAACGATTATATATATATATATATATATATATATATATATATATATATATATATATATATATATATATATATATATATATATATACACACACACACACAATAAATATATGTATTTATATACACATGAGAGAGAGAGAGAGAGAGATTGGTAAGCAGGGTGGGATACACCAGGGCGCCAAGTTGGGTCTCTTGAGATTCACAGTCATCCAAGCACGACGCTCTGCAGATACCGAAACTTCCCATAAGGCGATCGTAAACAATCATCATCATCAGTTTTTTTTTTTTTGGAGACTAACTGAAATCATCAGGAGGCTCCCTCAAACACGCCCCCCCCTCCCCTTTTATTTTTCAAGAAAGCTTGTGATGCTCTTGAACAACCAGGACCCCGTAGGGAGGTAGCGCCATCAGGTGCACTGTAGGCATTACTCAAGGTTCTTTGCAACGTCCCTTCGGCCCCTAGCTGCAACCTCTTTCATTCCTTTTACTGTAGCTCCGTTATATTCTCTTTCTTCCATGTGACTTTCCACCCTCTCTAATAATTGTTTCATAGTGCAACTGCTTTGAGGTTTTCCTCCTGTTACACCTTTCAGACCTTCTTAGTCAATTTCCCTTCCAGCACTGAATGACCTCAGGTCCCAGCGCTTGGCCTTTGGCCTACGTTCTATATTCTGTCTATCTCCCTATCTCTCTGTCTTGAACAACCAGGTCTCCTGTGCCGTGTCTGTTTTGAATTTCCTCTTGAGCATTTTTGTCGCATCTCTCGGATTCTTGTGTGCTGTGAGTGTGAGTCATCCGTTGTCCAGCATCATGATGGCTCCGCAGCCGCACAGAGAGATATCTGTTCTTTCTGTTCATTTCAATCTCTCATTAATTGAAGAAGCCTTGCTCTTTTCCTGTAAGGCTATCGCCCGATCTCAATACATGGGGTCACTGCCCAATCAAGAGAACGGACCGCCATGTCCAGGAAGGGTTCCCGTGGCAGATTACCTCGCCTGAGGGATGTCAAAAAAAAGACGGGCAAAGACGCCGTTCAGGTAACGTCTCATAAGTGGGTGATAGAAGGTAGATAGATTGTACAGTTTAGGCCGAAAGCCAGGCGCTTGGACCTATGAGGTCATTCAGCGCTAAAAGGAAAATTGAGAGTAAAAGGTTTAAAAGGTGTGACAAGAGGAAGACCTCGCAGTTGCACTATTAGACATTGTTAGAAGAGGGTGGAAAGTAAGATGAAAGAGAGAATATGAATGGAGGCACAGTAAGAGGAATGAAAGGGTTGCAGGCAGCTAGGGGCCGAAAGGACGCTGCAAAGAACCTCAAGTAATGCCTACAGTGCACGGCGTGAGGTGCACTGACGGCACTAACCCCCTACGGGGCATAAGTGTGTGAACTTGTAAATAAATTGCACCTAAGTACAATTTCGTGTTATTAATCAAGTGTACAAACAAATGACACCATTTAACGATTTTGTGTCGTTCTTCACGTTTGTTGCCAAGTTCCAGAATTCTCTCCCTGCTTTTGCTTTCCATTCTTTTAAGGGGAAAGGGACGGTCTGCAGCATCCTCGGTGGCTGAGCCCCACCCTTCTTCTTCGGATCTGGGCTAGATGACGGTATCGAGTTGCCGGTGCCAGCGGCCTTGGCATTATAACATGCAATAAAAAACAAAACCAAGAAGCATTTGGTTAGTGACAGTTACTGACGCTCGGTGATATATAAAAGCAATATCACCCTTCACCTTCAAGCTTGGCAAGCACAGGTAGCAAACAACTGATATTTTTCGGCAGTGATCAAATGGACCTCTCAACTGCCTTCGGAATAAAACTAAAATAACCAGTTCCACAAGGTCCCTTGGCCCCTTAAACGGCTCTCAAGGCGAAACCCATAATTTTCTCACCTGGGGTTATTAACTGAGGTGTCTGTCTCAACCAACAACAGTCGACGAAGCCGTCTGTAATTTGCATCTCGTTTTTAGACATGACATTTCGACCTGAGACTGTCAGGAGAGACCTCGTCATTCCCTCGTCAATCCCGCTCTGAAGAATAATTACCATGGGCGTGATTGCCCTTCGGGAGTGTTTCGGCTACCGTTGCTCTATAGCCGTTGCTCTCTAGCTGCGACCATAGAGGACCTTGCAAAGTGATATTTCTGCCGTAGGACGTACGTTTAGAGGTTGAGAGGAGGTTAGGTTATCACGCGTTTTCGTATGGAAAGTGTCAGTGAATATCATTTGGGGATCATTTCGAGATGGTTAACTATTGGTAGACATCATCTGCTCGGAGTTATTGCCACGGTTTATTCCACTTCAGTTCACCCATCCCTGAGATATCCGGCTAACAAACTAACAAATTAAGATACACGCACTCCCCACCACCGCCACCACCACCAAGAAAAAAAATTCTCGCAGGTGTAAATGCTGTACTTGAGTGGCCCGGGAGAGGAGGGGGCGGGGGCCGAGAATGAGCAGGATTCAATTTCCTTTTCCGTCCTAATTCCTGGAAAAGTGATCAGGCGTTGAGATCCAGTGATTAACAACGAGAGAGAGAGAGAAACTGGTGTATTTTATTATTTTATTGCAATATTTGAATAAGGAATTCTCATTTCTCTCTCTCTCTCTCAAAAAAAAAAAAGTCTGAATTCGTCGATTTTGCTGGTTGAGACTCATTATCCCGTTGCGTCTCAATTTCCTGTCAGTGTTGACATAGATAAGCATTTGACTGATTTCGTAATTCCAAGAAGTATGTCCTACTTCAGGATGCAGTGGTGCTCATCCCATGATAGCTAGCAGAGACATCCTGTCCAGCCAAATTTCACCATTCTATGGGTTTCCCCTTTTTGTAGTTTTTCCCTTGGGGGTTCCCCGACCTTTATCAGGCGCTTCCTAAAAAAAAATTCATTCGTATGTGTTGTGTAATTTACCGTATATTCGTGCTGTTTTGATATTGTCCAGTAATAATAATAATAATAATAATTTAATAATATAATAATAATAATAATAATAATAATAATTTCGTATATTATTATTCGTGCTGTTTTTATTTCAGTTTAATATATAATAATAATAATAATAATTATTATTATTATTTCGTATATGTTGTGTAATTTACCGTATATTCGTGCTGTTTTGATATTGTCCAGTTTTAATATAATAATAATAATAATAATAATAATTATTATTATTTCGTATATGTTGTGTAATTTAATAATAAGTTTAATATCTAATAATAATAATAATAATAATAATAATTATTATTATTATTATTATTATTATTATTATTATTATTATTATTATTATTATTATTGTGTGTAAGATACTCAGAGGACTACTGTGACAAACGAACGAACAAACAGAACACAAAAGATGACAAGAAACGGGAAGTGCGGGGGCTCGAGCACATACGAACACAACCAATTCCTGTCTTCATCCTTGTGTTCTCAACAACAGCGTAACTGCTTTGTGAATAGCGTTTTTTTTTTTTTTTTTTTTTTTTTTACAGTACTCCAAATGCCACCCCAGATGTTAATGACATAATTGTTCAACCTTCGTATGTGGGAGTCGGTATGAGGAAAAAATTGGACGAATGAATGAATGCACGGTATTTTGGCCCAGTGCCCAGGCACTGTGTGAGAGATGTCCATTCAGCCTGTCTAGGAGAGCTGTTAATCAGCTCAGTGGTCTGGTAAAGCTAAGGTATACTTACTTACTTATGAGAGAAAGGAGCCATTTGCACGGGTGCGGGACAGTAATAACAATAATAAATCGGTATGTATAAAAGCAATAAAAATTATTAAAGATAAAAATGAAAAGGGTGCGAGACACACTTGTATTTCCCCGCGGCTACGTTACACAAGATACAGCTTTTTGTTGCTTCTGTTCCTTCGGAATTTTTTTTTTTTTTCCTGGAAGTGAGAGATTGTCGGAAGCGTAGCTGTTGCATCTATAAGGTGTCGTATTTAGAATTTGAATTAGCTTGGCTGTTTTGAAGTTATAATTCTACCCCGTTGATATTATTTAATTCTCTCTCTCTCTCTCTCCTTTGTTGCGCGTGACTAAATTTGGCAAGAAATAACAATACGGCCGAGCTACCCTGAGATTCGGAATCATTCCTGGCTGGTTCTATTTCAGTAACGCAGCTGCCACTCGTTACAAGCGGCTGCAAAGGTCAAACGAACGTATAATAATTGTAATCACAGGGAGAGCGAAAGCAAACATTAATACAACAGGGGTGGAGGGTTGGGGGCTGGGGGTTGCAGAACGCAATTGTGAAAAGGAAAATGTAATGTCAAAGGCGAGGCGGAACGTGGGCCTAGTACAGTGTATGAAACAATGGTGGAATGTGTAAACAAGGCAGATATAAGCGCGAGGGGGGCACACGCCAAATACTTCCATCAGTCCGAACGCTTAATGAACGAAGTCTTTTTTTTTTTTTTTTTATCGAGGACGGCCACTCGCCTTCGTGACGTCACTGAAAAGCCACCAAGGCGTCACGTGGAACCCATAGGTACATGCGGAAGTGGCGTTTTAAGTAAGGTAATCTTAGCGACCTTTGTCAGTGGAACGGATGGAATTCAATCCTACGCAAGTGGATAAAAACCACGGAATAATATTATCATCCAGGAAGACAACCTCGTCCCTTCGTCGTCGTCGTCGTCTTTTCAATTAAGTCAAGCAAAGTGACATTGAAGGCTGTACAGAGCTCCCACTTAACCTTGTAACTCTGAAGAAAGGACCCGACTCGGAGAAACAATTTGATGTCATCTGCCTTAATTCTGAGGGAACTCAACTGCCGCTGGGACAGATTAATTTGAATGTGACCCCCATTTTTTTTTTTTATAAGTCAAGGTCACATATTGTGCAGGTGGCACGCCTATCGTACTGGATCTTTAGTAGAATTGTGGGTGATTTAAGACGGTTGCTAGTGTAATTCGAAGAAAACTGAGGACTTCTTACTAAGAAAATAGTTTCATCATAACGTAGGTGGAAGCGGGCGTGTAAGTTGGGGGTATTTCATTTCTGAGAATGTGAATATAATTAAGTTAATGTATACAAATACATTACATAATATATATATAAATATAATTATATATAATATATATAATTATATATATACATATATTTATATATATGTATATATATATGTATGTATGTATGCTATGTACTGAATGTATGTATGTGTCCCAGGCGGGATAGGGAGCGATTCACCTGAAAAACTCGATGTGTGTGTTAACCTAACCAGTGATTGAGGTACATGTATTTAATCAACTGCAGTGAGTCGCAGTCAAAGTGTAGAAGGGCGTGAGTTTTGATCCCTGAATGCTTGCAAAGAACCCGAGTACTATGAATCTGTGTTCTAAAACCCGATCATGAAAAATTAATATTCCTTGTAGTCATACAACACCGCATAAAAAAAAAAAAAATCCTACCAGCCTAAGAACAAAGGCAGATATTCATTTAGTACTATGAACTCCGGTGCATTTTGTTGTTCTCATCAAGGTAATCAGGCGCGCGCATGAGGAGAGAAGCATGTTTGTAAGAAAGAAGTCGATTACAAAACCTGTTCCGGGGATTCCCCGCAAAAGATCATTTGCCTTAAAGAACGGCGGCTGCAGGAGTTTCGACATTCGCGCTCCGATGATTTTTGTGAACTCTCAGGGCAAACTCGGAAATTCGGCTCCAGAAATCTCGGGGATTTCTCTCCGATTAGCTGCCGAACCTGTTGATTAAAACGTCTGGTTTGGGCAAAGACTAGTGTAAAAAAAAAAAAGAAGCAAAATGAGACGAAGAAAACCGTCAGGCTGCAATGTTACTCAAGAGTCAGGGGTGTAGTGTTTGAAAGAGGGCAAAACCGCCGTCCAGGAATGCTCGCGTTGCTCAAAAAGTGGTCCAGGATTCGACAACAGGAGAAGCTGGTCCTGAACCCCCCAAAAGAAGCGAGGCGGTGTTGCGTAAGACGCATTGGGGAGGACCCCGCTGGAAACTGGAAATGCGCCATTATTTTAGGAAATGGAAGAAGCCAGCCCATCGAGACAGGAGAGTCGTATCGTTAAAATCGAGGAAATAAGGGAAAAAAATGTGGGTTTCTTCACCCTTGATTACATGGGCGTGTAGGTTATGAATGTTCCAGTTTGCTCCAGTTTGTGTCTACAGTAGTATACACAGAGGTTCCTTTATTGTCCGTTTGTATCTTTCCTCTCAAATGGGCATTTTATTCTGGGGCATTTTGTCCAGCAAGCTAATTGCCTTCTTTGCAACAGATATCTTAAACTGAAATACTTTTCACTGTCTTCCGTCTTATTTTCGACCGCTTCCTAACAATTAATTCATAGTGCAACTGCGAAGTTTTCATTGTCAATTTCCGTTTCAGCGCTGAATGACCTCCAAGGTCCCAGCGCTTTGGCCTTTGGACTAAATCCTATGTTCTGTTCTATTCCTAAATCGAAATACCGAACGATCTTAAAAATCAAATCCTTAAGCACACTACTGGCATTTCCTTGCTTTGACATTAAAAACTTGACAAATACAGATAACATTCAAGAAAAACAGGAAAATACATGACTGACTTTTGTAACCAGATTTTAGCCGCGTTCTCATTGGCCGAGGGGTTCACGCATGTAAAAACAGGACCTAATCTGGTTCACAGAAGATATTTTCTCTTGTAATTTGATGGTTTTGTCATTTGTGGCTGGTTGGTCCTGGCCAACCTTTGTTTTATCCGTAGTCGATTGTCCCGACGTTGTTCGTTTTGGTTTGATTTGATTTTTGATTTTTTTTATTTATTTATTTTTTTTTTTCACTTGAAGGGTCCTGTTCTGTTGAAGCGTTCGAGTCTGTTGCTTCTTTTGTTAGAATTTTCACACATTGTTAATTAATAATAATAATGAGCATAACAGTAACAATAATAGCAACAATTAATAATAGCAACAGTAATAGTAGAAACTATTATTATTATTATTATTATTATTATTATTATTATTATTATTATTATTATTATTATTATTAAAAACAACTGCTGTTTTTTACGGCATTTAGCTTGTAAAGAATCTTCTCTATTCTGCTTATATTCTTCTCGTCTGCAGGTAGGTGGTATAATAACTTTCCTAAGGACATGTCTTTTGGAAATTAATATACCACTTACCTACAGACGCGAAGAGTATAATAAAGAAGAATAGAGAACTCTCTCTGCAAGCTAAATGCCGTTGAAGCACCAATTGTTTTTAATAACACTGCCCCAAAAGAGGGACTCCTTCCATGTTATTATTATTATTATTATTATTATTATTATTATTATTATTATTATTATTATTTATATTAGCCGTTTCCTCAGAAACAAAAAGACACAGGTCGCTTATTATTATTATTATTATTATTATTATTATTATTATTATTATTATTATTATTATTATTATTATTATTATTGTTGTTGTTGTTGTTGTTGTTGTT
>NC_089750.1:4634436-4671936 GCF_040412425.1 Macrobrachium rosenbergii | reverse complement strand
GAGGGTAGGGAAGGGGAGGGGAGGTGTCGGAGCCACTGAGCCGCGAGAAGTGGGGTTTTGAATAATAATGAAAAAAATTTCTACGACTTGGGTTTGATGTCCCCCCGCCCCCCTTCAAATATTTGATTGAAAATTGGTCATCAATTTTCAGGTCTCCTATCACATACCATATGACCTCTCTCTCTCTCTCTCTCTCTCTCTCTCTCTCTCTCTCTCTCTCTCTCTCTCTCTCTCTCTCTCTCTCTCTCTCTCATCTACTTCTTAGCATGACGCTCCGCCAAACCGAGTATTTGTTTAGGTCGTTCAATTCTTAAGTGAGTCAGCGTGCAAATGTTTAGTAAGCAGTAGCAGTGAGGAGCGAGTAAGCATGTATATGTATACAATAGACTATAATTAGTGAAACAGCGGTTTTGCAGGCGTATTTATTTGAAAAAAAAAGTCTTGACGTGCAAAGAGAGCAGAATAATCGATATTCAAGAAACCTTGTGAGCAGAGCAAAATAATCGATATTTAAGAAACCTTGTGAGTAGAGGTTTTGCACGGATTAGTATGCAGTAAGCAGACATACTAGTGATGTTTAATCAGAGCGCGTGCGCGTGTGAAACTGATTAAACGTTTGAATGTGTTGAAATAGAGCGTGTCAGTATCTAATACAAAGCTTGTTGGGTTGAACTGAATGTATTAACGTGTGTGTGCAGTTAGCCTTTGTGTATATGTTTGTGTAAATAGCCTATATACATGCATACATATGTGTATATATATATAAAATATGTATAAATATATATGTATATATATAAATATTTAAAAGAGGACTCTCCCGAGATCTTTTATTCAAAGCCGCTAGCGTTCCTTTGATTAGCACATCACATCATGATATTCAAATCTCAAGAGTGGTTAGCATTTAAAAATTGGGTCCTTCAGACGAAACTGTCATTTAAAAGGGGGTTGTTTGTCGGCTGAATAAAATGACAATAATTAATAAAAAAGAAATAAAAATTTTGCCATGAAGTACCGGACATTCCCCATGTATTAAAAAACGATTAAGAAAAGCGATGAAATTAGTATAATTGAAAAGGACTCAAATAACATTAAGATATGAATGCCTAAATAAGATGAACACTTGCTTTCGATGGCCAAGTCTTATGCATTACAAAACTGAAGTGTCAAGTGTCATGAAAGTGGTCAAAATGAAATAAGAGAATATAGCATTGTGTGTGTGTGTGTATGTATATATGTATGTGTATATGTATGTATGCATGTATATATATATACACGTACACACACACATACATAAATAGATACATAGCCTATTTATGAGTAAAATAAGTTAGAAAAAAGTGTCATCTTAAAATATACAATTTGAAAGACTTCATGACACGAACACAAAACCGTAAGGTCTGAAGAGAGAGAGAGAGAGAGAGAGAGAGAGAGAGAGAGAGAGAGAGAGAGAGAGAGAGAGAGAGACCTCCTCCTACTAGGAAGAAGGACAAGAGGAAGAGGAAAAAATATCCCACAATTGGGCAGAGGCGAATAAAAAAAAAAAAAAAAGCTGATCGGATCCGGAAATAGCATTTCGCCCCGAGCTTCTACTTATGTCACAGGCTAATCCGGCAAACAGGAAAATAGCCTTAGGATCTGGACCGACTTCCGGGGTTACGGTAGGCATCAGAAGCGCTCTTAAATGAAGATGAGTACCTTTTAATCTAATAAACACCCATATCTTCGTATTTATCGCAAGTCTTCATTAAGACAGTTCGTATATATGGGAGACCTACGCTTTCATTCTAAGAGACGTTAATAGCCTTGTTGTTGTTTTGGTAATAATAAGTTGTATTTTAACAGAGATCTCTCAACTCGCAATTGGTCCTTGACACAATTTTCCTGTCGAGAGCAATTAGATTCGCTCAACAACAGCACCAATATGCAGTAAATGTTTAGCCTCGCTGTCGAACTCCTCAGTTCCAGAGGTCCTTTATTCCTCACACCTTTGGACTGTGGAACAGCCTCCCAGAGGCTGTCGCGCAATTGGAACTTCAGAAATTCAAGCGAGGATGCAATGCATTACTGCCTTGATACAATTCAACTTGTATTTTAATATATTCCTGACATTTTTATTTATTTATTAATTTGTTAATTTATCTGTTTTCTAATAACTGGTCGCCTCTTTCTGCATTTCCCTTTACCTTTTGTTACTTCTTTCGAATGAACACCGTAATATTCTTTGGAAGATTGGATTTCAAGTCAACGGCCCCTTTGGGTTCATCTTCTGAATAATAATAATAACTATTATTTGTCATCACTGTTATTATTCGCCACAGGAACACAACGTCACTTTAATCGGCTGACTTGCAAAATCACATCCCAGCGTGTCAAAGTGACCATTAGACGAAAATATTAGATAGCCAATTACAGTGAATAAGAATCTTATTTTGATGATTCACATAATATTCCGCCAGACCCATTTCAATGAGACGGTAAATACAAAACTTCTGCTCATGATTCACATTCCGGTTCACACTGGGATACATGCTTGAATACTTAGATGTTATTTGACGACATAAGAGCAGCAACCAGAATAGCACTAACTGCAGTTACTTCAGAACTTTAAAACACCATAGATAACGATACGACAACAGTAGCATTAACAACAACAAAAGTAGCATCTTAGACCGAAAGCTGTTAAAACGATGATAAGGAAAATTTAGCAACAGCTGCAACATGAAACAAAACCGAACTTCAGCGTAGCGCCTGAAGAGGTAAAACAACAGAGTAACAAGAGCAACAAAAGTAAAAGCAACAGTCCGGGAAATACAGCAACATCTAAATACTACAAGACCGAACCTCACGTAACACACCAAAACTTCAACGACCTGAAGAAAAACAACAACAGCTATTAAAAAAACATTCAGCAACAGCTATAAAACAGAACAACGAACCCAAACTTGAAAAAATACAATACGGTAAACAGCAGTGACAACAACAAGGGAAACAACACAGCAACAAGAACGAACAACAGGACACACCCAACCAATCCCCAACGAAATGCGTTGTTCAGGATATGACGAACTCCTTCGCTATCCGCCCAATGAACTTTGTTTCCCCTCAGAGAAGAAAGCAGAGAGGATATTGTGAATTACGCAGGCAGGAAAGAAATGCAAAGAGCCCATTTCCTTTCGACCCCGAGAACACAGTGAAAGCCGTTTGGAAACTCTCTTGTCACTAAATAGCTCAGTCTCCGTTGTTTGTTTTGTGTAGTACTTTGCCCGGATGGTAATTTGTATTTTCAATTTGTGTGATTCGCCATTGTGACGGTAATTTATATTTTCGTATTTGTGTGATTCGTCCTTTGTGGCGTATTCTAAAAGTTTACGGGCCTGTCAGGTTTTCCTTAATGGGACGTACACAAGGGTGTTATGCAACCAGATTGTGTTTGATTGTATTTGGAGACAGTCTCTCTCTCTCTCTCTCTCTCTCTCTCTCTCTCTCTCTCTCTCTCTCTAATATACATCTCTATATATATATATATATATATATAAAATATATATGTACTGTATATATATGTATATATGTGTATATATATAATATATGTATATATACATACACATGAATTTTTGTCACATGCACGCGTGATATTTTTTATATTTACGATTATTAAGCCATAAAACTCGTTGAATATCCATCCATTTCACTATACCTTGGGAATAACTTAGACCCAAGGGGAATTATAAGTGATGGGTGCTTCGTCCGCGGCAGGATTCGAACTGATGCCTCCTTTATAAACAACAATAGAACATATATATTTATACACACACATATATATGTATATATAATTATCTGACGGTGTATATGAACTGGTTTCTAACCGGAAAATTATCAGCTATGGGATTTCCTGAGGTGCCCTTCCCTTCCATTGCAGCAGTGAAAGCTTGTCTCTCTCACAAATGGATTTTCTTGCTCGATATTTTGAAGAGCTCGATTGTTTGTTTAGTGCACACACACACACACACACACACACACACACACACACACACACATATATATATATATATATATAATATATATATATATATATATATATATATATATATATATATATATATATATATATATATATATATATATATATATATATATATATATTACCGTAGAAAATATTGAGAGGCATTCAATTAATCTTCGTTTCTACCAGACATACAGCGTCCCGCACTTAGATCCTTTACACAGCACTTACTACAACTTAATGCACGGTAATTTTCGACTCGCAGATGACAATAACGTGATTCAGAGCAACGAAACGCAATCTCTCGCATAATTATTTAACCACCACCAAAAATACTAAGAGTCTTGTGGAAGAGGATATTTCACGGGTCCCTTGTATCTGTCGACCCTCATTCCATACACGAGGAATGAAGCACGAAAGATATGGAAACGTCAAAATGTAAAAACAAGAGAGAAAGAGAGAGAGTTAGTTAGTTACAAGTCAGAGAGTATTAGCGCGTCAGGATTGCGTCACACACAATGACAAAACTAGAGACAGCAAGAAGCACTGCAACATTGCCCATGCTTAGGTATGGGGGCACTTGAACCTTTATAATTAACATACAGGATCCCAGTGCTTCTACATTCCTAGAGAGAGAGAGAGAGAGAGAGAGAGAGAGAGAGAGAGAGAGAGAGAGAGAGAGAGAGAGAGAGAGAGAGAGAGAAATTTACCGTTGATGCATGGTAACTGAAGTGAGGAGTTTGCGGGCTTAATATCTGTCTATTCTGTTCAACCTTTTTAAGGGAGAGAGAAAATTTTCCTGTATTGGTACGTAAACAGATCTATTAGTTAAGACTGAGCGTTTCTTACTTTAGGAATAATGATAACAAAGTGAAGAGGCGAGAGAGAGAGAGAGAGAGAGAGAGAGAGAGAGAGAGAGAGAGAGAGAGAGAGAGAGAGAGAGAGAGAGAGAGAGAGAGAGAATTTACCGTTGATACATTTTAACTGAAACAAGGAGTTTACAGGATTATTTGTCCATTCCATTCAACAATACAAGAGAGAGAGAGAGAGAAAGAATTTTCCTGTATTGGTAATGTAAATGAATCTAATAATCAGGACTGAACGCTTCTTAATTTAAGAATGATAAGAAAGTGAAGAGGCCAGAGAGAGAGAGAGAGAGAGAGAGAGAGAGAGAGAGAGAGAGAGAGAGATTACGTCGCCGGATATATGCGACCTTGCACTTGAAAGTCAGGCTGTTCGCGATTAGTCCAATGACGTCAGTGAGCAAACGACAAACCCGTGTCACCGCGATCTCGCAGGTGCTCCACCAGACGTGATTTCGTAAAGGATTCGAGCTGAACAAAGAAACAAAAGCAACTAAACGAAGAAACAAAAGCAACTGAACAAAGAGGTCCGAGTTTTTTTTTTTTTTTATGCCAGGTTATAAAAGTGGAAGTTGGAGGTGGATATACTTGTCATTATCAGAAGTTGATAAGTGATATATCGTGCAAGCGCGTATGCGGATACCTTCTTAATCTTGGGCAGCCGGTGTTCAGTGAAATTGCGAGTGGATACGTGGATATGTTCACTGAAAATGAAAGTGGATGTGTTCAACGACGTGGGAGGTGGATATCTGGACGCATCACCGAGTGGATATTTGATTCTATCCCTAAGTAGATATGTGGATATATTCAAACGTGAATATATTTATTATTATACAAAAGGGGACATTTGGATATATGTGAAATTGGAAGTGGCCTTATAAATTATCACAGAGTAGACATGAAGCTACATCCAGGCTTCTAAGAGTTTAATCTTGAAAGGGATTGACGGCAATGTTGGGATACGGCCATAATGATAACGGATAAAATTACTGCTTCGCAAAAGCAACGGGATTACAATTCAGGATTCGCTGCCTATGTTAGTTGGAATTAGGGTCAACCATCAGGATTACTGTTTGTGGTTATACACTCATTGGTAAGTGTTGTGTGTGCGTGTGTGTGTGTGTGTGTGTGTGTGTGTGTGTGTGTGTGTGTGTGTGTGTGTGTGTGTGTGTGTGTGTGAGAGAGAGAGAGAGAGAGAGAGAGAGAGAGAGAGAGAGAGAGAGAGAGAGAGAGAGAGAGAATCATTAGCAGACCACTGGTGAATACTTTTTTATTTTTTTGCTTGAATGAACTGTTTTATTATCCGGTTAGTCAACATATTTTTTCAACAAGTGTTATTTTTTCCTTTAATCTCTAATTACGACGTTATCTTTATATTTTAAAAATTACTTTCTTGTTAGTGCAAAGAGTTTTTAAAAGAAAACAAAGAAAAAACACAACTATTTCACAGAAAGCACGCTTTAATTGTCACTCACTCTCACCCAAGACACACGAGGACAGCCTGATTTCTTATTAATATTATGTGGATATCAACGAACTTTGGATTGGAGCAGTACATTTTCTGTTATAACTGAAAATATGCGGAATACTTGCTCTTAAAAAGTAAGAGACTCTCCATCACTCACGGATGCTTCAACTATAAATTTTTTTTTTTTTTTTTCCTAAGAGTTGTTTATATTTCTGCACTCTGCCGATCAGATTGTTTGTCCTGTGGTCACGTACCCCACTAGTTTTCCTCCTCGCTGACTGAACCCTCGAAAGGCAGTGGTTTTTATTGTACAGAACCTCTCCATGGTTATTTGTTTGTGTTAATCTTGACTCTTCTTATTTTTTTTACTTATGGCATGATCTGAGTCCGGTTCAGTGTGGACACATTAACTCATAAGAATTCCGTCTTATTTAAGGCCAAGTTGGAATTTTAAACGTTGTTTTACAAGGTATCGGTCATTGGCATTGCAACGCTTGCTGGGGTACATAAAGATCAACATCATGTACGCATATATTTTTTCTTATCTGTGTTGAGCACTTTATGTCGTCAAGTTCATCCCAATGGTTCAAATGTCAGTTCAGCAACCCATTTTTAGCTCATTTTCATCTTCGAAATCACATAGCTTCGGATCCTTATCTTTTACAAATTTTATCGTTATCTTCGAGGAGTTTTTTTTTTTTATCATTTTTCGTCAGCTGAAATGTTATCTCGACACTTTTCTCCAGCACCTTATTGTCTGCATCTTGTAACTTGAGTGTTCTGTCCGAAAACTCCACGAGTAAAGTGTTCATCTCTTTTACCCACTCAAGAATCACTGTCATAATTTTCTTCTGTTCAGTACATACCGCTGTAGGGTCAGTAGATTTTAGAACAGACTTATTCAACGCATTTCATTTTAATTTGTCTCGATTTTGTGTTCTCTTTGATTTTTTCATACGTTCATCGTACAGAAATTTCCACTGTACTTTTTCGGGTTGATCTTAAGTCGTCAGTCTTAAGAATGACAATGCAATCTCGTCAGATTTATCTGTGCATTACAATGCAACCACTTTAACTCACGGTACGGCTTATAGTGATGTTATCTATAATAATAATAATAATAATAATAATGAAGAAACAATTCCACTGTTATGTATATATATGTATATATATATATATATATATATATATATATATATATATATAATATATATATATATATATATATATATATATATATATATATATATATATATATATATTTAAGAGATAAATCTGAACAGAGTGCTCCTGTACAGATTTATCTTTATATATATATATATATATATATATATATATATATATATATATATATATATATATATATATATATACACATAACTATGGATTTGTTTCTCCATTCCAAGACTCATGCTACGATGAGCATTTTTAAAAAATAATAATAATATTATTACAAAATTTGAAGGTGGACAGACATTCGAATGGAGATGATGAAAAAGACCATAAAGTTTAAAGAAATGAAGACAGTTGAAAAGATAAAGAAAGCAAGCACTGACCAAGGAGGAATCAGAGATATAAAATTAGACATTATACAAAAATACATAAAAGATAAAAAATCAGACACTACTACAAAATACTGTAACTGAATACTGATCACGACGTCACTATTAAAATTCTTGCGAGTAATAGCTAACAATTAAGAATTAATGGGTCACTCCACTGGCTGTGCGTAGCTACAGAAACACTGACTGCTTGCTGGTCGCTGTAAAAATGTGTGGCAGAGAAAAACTTACTGGTCGCTTTATAACAGCACATATACCAAAAACTATAAAACGCCAATCGCCGTCGCAAGTGTAATTACTAGAAATTGTAGCGCTGGTCGGAGAGTATATCTGTGTTTACAAAAATCTGAAGAGAAATCATCGAAAACTAAATTAAACAAGCAAAAAATCCGCCCAGTTTTCTTCCGCGCAATCGAGCTCTCTGTACAGCGTATAATCAAGGCCGCCGAAAATAGATCTGTCGTTGGTCTCGGTATAATGCTGTATGAGCTGTGGCCCGTGAATCTTTAATCACGGCCCGGTGGTGGCATGTCCTATATCGTTGCCAGACGGACGATTATGGCTAACTTTAACCTAAAATAAAATAAAAACTACTGGGGCTAGAGGGCTGCAATTTGGTGTGTTTGATGATTGGATGGTGGATGATCAATATATCAATTTGCAGCACTCTAGCCACAGTAGTTTTTAAGATCTGAGGGCGGACAGAAAAAGTGCGGACGGACAGACAAAGCCGGCACAACAGTTTTCTTTCACAGGAAACTAAAACTGAGTTGGTCGCTCTAATAAAATGCTGAAAAACAGAAAACTAGAGCGCTGGTCAATGTACAAACGTAAATCTACACAGAACAGTCGTCAATGCTTTAAAAGCCTTTTTTTTTTTTTTTTTTTTTTTTTTTTTTACCAAACGCTGGTCGTTTTAGAAGCTCACGCAACGCAAACTACATCACAAGTCGTTGTGTAAGAGTTACATTATTGCCGACGTTTATGGCATAAATAAAGAGAGGGTGGGCATGATGCCCAAGGCCGCCCCCGGCCGTGGCATAGTTACCTTTTCATCTTTTGCCCTCGACTTCTCTTCATTTGATCTCCGCTTCTTCTCCCTTCGTATCTTTCTCATCTCCTTTCTCGACTGAGAATGAAAGCGAAAGGAGGTCCTTTGCGAAGGGTAATCACGGTGTGAAGAATCCCATGTAATGTTGTAATTAATTAAGCGAATTACATTATAAATTACACACTTGTTCTGCTTCAGCATCACTTGGGGTAGAATATAAGATCACCTTGTAATAAACCAAGAAAATTTATACTTGAGAAATTGAGCGAATAACACACAAGAAACGCTTTCCCTGGGCCGAGAAATCACGCTAATAACACAACAAGACGGTTCCTCTGGCACTCAGGTAAACGAAACGATAACAGCGTCATTAATTACTGTAAACGTATACGAGAAATTACCTCGAAATACACGGCAAGAGGATGGCGACCTCAGTCCACAAACATCACCTTACAAAACTGAACGCCGGCGAGCGAGAGGTCAAATAAGGACTGACTTTTCCGGGAAGAAGCTACGTTAAGCAGCAGGGTTACAATTTTCAGACCTAATTGCCAGTGCGGAGGTAACGACCGATCATCCCTCGTTTCGTAATTGTCTCCAGGCGTTTCTCGCCTGTTCTGGATCCTGTCGTCGGGTGTTGGGGTCTATGGTTCTAGTTCGAGTTGGAGAATACGATTGGTCGATTGGGTTCTTGTTTTTCCCGGCGTGGGTCATTTTGCCGAAGCTGTGTTAGTGAAGGTAAAGTGAGAATGTATTCATTTATTTCGTTTGAGCAGCTTCTGACTTCAATTAAAGGCAATATATTTCTCTCGTCCACGATTACTCGTTTTCATTTGAAGGCATTTTTAAATAAACTGAATCTCTGAACAGATTGAGTAGCAAAAGGAATGTGGTTTTACGACGGTCGTGTTAGGATAATGCGGGATAATAATAGTTGCTTACATAACAAAGCGACAGTTAGATTACAGTGCATTTTCTGGAGTTAAAACATTTTCCACACGTTATTTTGAACTTTAGTTACCTTGAAATTGTTTTGTGAAGAATTTTATATATATATATTGAAAATGTCTTATGAAAAATTGAGTTTTATATATTTATTTATATATAATGCATATATATATATATTTATATTGACTGACTGACTGATTTCATTTATAATTGCGCCTTAAAGGGTCACGACATTGGCCTGAAAAAATCAAACTTATCCCGGAGAAAAAACCATAACAAGTGCAAAGGCAACACGGTATTAATTACAACGCAAACACATCCTCACATAATGGGAAATATCCGCGGGAAATTATTGTCTTCCCGCGTGACGCTCTCAGCTCCGTAACACAAACCCTTAATTTATACACGACTATTCATTCAGTATTTCACTTCACACGACACATAAGTCGTTTACCTCCTTCATTCATTCACGTGCCATTTATTCCCAGAGATAAGGGAAAAACCCCCATTAAATGCGGAGAGAAAACTTCGAGTCATCATCACCGCTATGCCAACAAAGAACATCACGCACTGTCTACCTTCTTTACGTGGCTTTATTTTTCCCCCTATTTTGGGCACTTTTGGGGGATTGGGGTTGGGGGGGTGGAGAAGAGTATTTTTCCAGTTCGTGTCGAGAGGTAAAGGATGATTTACCTTTCTTCATTCCCTTCTGTACCACACAAGACGCGATTACGCATGAAAATGCAGCACGTAGCAGCGGCTGGGAGTTTCCGGTATAGCAGCGCGCGAGATGAGACAAGGATCATCAAATAGCGGAGGACGCTCTCGCAAGGAGCCCGGTGGATGTGACGCAGATTTCGTCACTGTGTAACAGCCGTATCTGCTTCATCTCCTTCGAAGGAAATGTGGTCGAAGTTGTATAGAAGTTTTTTTTTTTTTTATTATTTGCCTATTTTCCTTTTCCTCCTCTCCTTGAAAGAAAATGTGATAGAAGTGGCAATGGAATACATTTTTTTTTTATCGTTATCCAGTTTATCTTGTTTGAGTTTCAAAGGACTTGTGATAAACGCAGTCTCGAAAGGAAAATGTTCTCTCTTTTTTATAGTTATATTCATGTTTATGGAATAAGTATTTCTAGTTCGAACGGCCGATGCCTTCCGATTGTTCAGAGGGTTTGGTCGTTATTCAGTTACGGTTAATATTATTCGTGGAATGTCCTTCGTTCGTTTATTTTTGTCATGAAAGAATGTGTTATTGAGGTAACAGTGGTAGGATAATATATTATATTTATATATATATATATATATATATATATATATATATATATATATATGTATACATATATATATATTTATAAAATATTCCATTATTATTGTTATCTCGTTCACACACACACACTGTATATGTGTATGTGTGTGTGTGCGTGAATGAGATAACAATAATAGAATATATATATATATATATATATATATATATATATATATATATATATATAAAATATTCCATAAAACACACACACATATATGTGTGTGTGTTTTATGAGTTTATACACAACACAAAACACACCAAAAAAAAAAAAGCATAAAATTAGAACCAACTACAAATATACAAGGAAATAGCTACGTAGACGTTAAAAGATTAGAAACGACCCAATACGAAATAAAAAAAATAATAAAAAAAGCAACTTGCCCTCCCAATACCGAGCGCAAAACCCAACCAAACACGCCGCAAACGGTGCTAAGCAACCTTCTGCAAATAAGCAAACCCGTCTTACTTTTGCCTGGAAAGGTCACCTGCCTAGTTCGAAACGTTCGGGTCCTAGTGAGGAGCGCTCAGTTTTTCTTTTCTTTGCCGATTTCCTTATCTCTTTTTTTTTTTCCTCATTTTCTTAATGCCAGGAATTACTCACTGCTTGTTTGGGGACATGTAAGGCGGAGTGAGTTTTGTGTACGCGTTTGTGTTCACGTTAAACGATGTTTTTTTTTCCAGTACAGTATCAGATTATATAAAGAAAAGTGGGTTGTTTATACACACACCCTCTTTATATATATAAATTATATTTGTGTGAGTGTGTATCTGTGTGTATGTTTATATTATATATATATATATATATATATATATATATATATATATATATATATATATATATATATATATATACTGTATATATAATCACTATCCACATACAAGGCAAACCCAGGTATATTGTCAGTCATGCGGAGCATGTTAAATTCGTTACTGTGCTTTGTAGGAATATCTGTTGAGTTTTGGCTTTTACTACCGTTACCGTTATAATGTACAGCCCACGCTAACGGGTTATATCTGGTATCTCTCGTCTGCTGTTGTGAATGGGTTTTCCTATCACTGCTGTGATTGCAGCTACCACCCCCTAGTTTCGAGCGTATAATACTGTGCGGAAGACTGCGGCGTTTAATGTACTGTACAGTACGTCTACTACTGTTTCTCAAACTGTACTGTTGCAAGTTTTATATGTGAATATATATATATATATATATATATATATATATATATATATATATATATATATATATGTGTGTGTGTATATATATATATATATATATATATATATATATATATACATATATATATATAAGCACTTATTTTATATATATATATATATATATATATATATATATATATATATATATATATATTATATAAACATTTATATATATATATTTATATATATATATATTATATATTTATTTATTTATTTATATATTCATCACGTTCCATATTTTATATGATTATATATATATATATATATATATATATATATATATATATATATATATATATATATATGTATAAATCACTGGCGATGTTCATCTGCCAACTACCAACAACTGCCACAGCAGCAGCATCCACTTTACTACGACAATTACCATACTACTGCAACTGCTACTAATACTAATACTACTACAATTACTAGGGCTAATACTACTGCTGCTGCTACAAGCACCCCAAATGAATGAACCTTTCCCCCAACGAAGGCAGCGCCAAGCCGAGACGGGAGACTAACCGAATCAGAGCTCGTTGTCACCGTACAGGCAGGAGGAGGAGGAGGAGGAGGAGGAAGCAGCGCAGAGCCAACGAAGAGTAATAACGCGCATTGAATGTCATCAGCGTTAATAAATGTAATGAAAGTTTAATGGGAGGACAGGCCAACTAATAAACACCCGCTCTATAGATCGTTTCGAACTCCATTCGGGTTTTGGTTCGGTTGAACTGGGAGAGTTGTTTTGGTTTTTTTTCCATGTCGTGGTTGTTTGAATTTGTTTAATTTTATTCCTCTGCTCGTACGTGTGTTATATATATATATATATATATATATATATATATATATACACACACAATTTTGCGTTTTATTTTTTGTTCCTTTAAAAGCAATAACTCGTGGTAAATCTGTTCCTTTCTCTCTCTCTCTCTCTCTCTCCGTTCCTTCTCTCTCTCTCTCTCTCTCTCTCTCTCTCTCTCTCTCTGATATAAACATATGTATATATGTATGTATATATATACATAGACATTCATATATGTAGATATATATATAATGAATGTATTCTTTTTATATATATAAATGCATACAAACATTCATATATATATATATATATATATATATATATATATATATATATATATATATATATATATATATATATATATATATATATATATATATACGTAAACTTTGTTCCATAATGGGCAAAAATGAATTTCTTTTTTACAGTATAATATGAAGATAAAAAGGCCCATAAAACACTATTTGAACATGTATATATATATATATATATATATATATAAATATATATATATTTAAATATATATTATATATATATATATATATATATATATATATATATATATACATACAGACAGACATATATTTATATGAGAGAGAGAGAGAGAGAGAGAGAAATGGAACGGATTTACCAAGAGTTACTGCTTTTTAAGGAACAAAAAATAAAAAAAAACACAAACATACAAAATTGTCGTGGAGATGACATTTACGGCATGTTGTAAAATTAGTGCACTCAGCATTCAAACGTTCCTAAAATCCTCTTAGGTTTTATCTTTACAAAAGAAGAAAAAATTTACGCCTTAACTATCGGTCTCGTCATAAATCTCCATGATACAGAGAAATGAGAGAGAGAGAGAGAGAGAGAGAGAGAGAGAGAGAGAGAGAGAGAGAGAGAGAGAGAGAGAGACCTGCATTCCTGTGCTACGTAATGACAGCGATAATCTCACGCCGTTCCATTCACGCACCTTCAGGACATGACTCTACTCGCATTTAAGACACGATTCAAATGAACTTGGCTGAGAGGGAGAGATGTGAGTGAAAAAAAAATACCTCATGAAAGCTTTCATCCCTGTGGGGACGAGGATTACCTCGTCGAGGCCGTCTCATCTTACAATTTTAACAGACCATTGACCTCTCATGATTGTTTTTTTTTTTTCGATATTTCCTCTTAACAGCTGCGACCGCAACAGTCGACTTACAACTAGGTACTTAATTCACTGCTTACGTTATCAAGGGTTTTCTGGAGTTTTATGGAATCGCCCCTATGCATTTTTTTTTTAAATCGCCGGGTTCGGAAATCGAACGTGAATCGACTCAGTTGTGAGAAGAGAAGAGAGAGAGAGAGAGAGAGAGAGAGAGAGAGAGAGAGAGAGAGAGAGAGAGACTTGAATGCAGACACCGACAGGACACACGGCTCGGTTTAGTCTAATCAGATGTCTGAGGAACGTGAATTGAAAGATCTCGGGATGAACTGTGTGATAAAACAGTGTGTCAATTTAATGAACGGATTTGTCACGCACGAACTTGACCAGTAGCTCCAGCATTTAAAGAAAAAAAAAATTAACGACTTTTAACAGCGAAGCATAAGAATGAAACGAGCGTTTTCCGCCTTGGAGAAAACTGAAAATGATCTTGGATTTTTGGTGTGCTTGTTATAGAGGAGATGATTTTGGAACGTGGAGTGCCTCAATAAATAAATGATTTTTTAACAGGGTCGCAGTGAATGATAATTAAGAACTAGTTACATTTGAAAAAGTCAGACATAGAGAAAAGACTAAATTTTAGCAGGCACTTTAAGGAATTACTGAAAACAATCCTACCCACACTTAGAAAAAGAAACACAACTTCATCCATCCCGTGCACTTGAAAAAAAAAAGCCTAGCAACACTTTAAAAAATTAAGTCAACACAACCCGATCCATCCCTTGCACTTGAAAAGAAAAAGAGAAAAAAAGAGAGGCCCTATTCATCTCGAGCGTGGAGTGCCTGAGAGAGGGACATGACATGTGAGGAATTACGATTCAAGGATGACACTACCTTGAGCGAAGAGTGCCAAGCAGAGAACCAGCGCTGGGAGGAGTGCCATGGCGGGGCGATCACGACGACGACGACGAATGTGGAGGAGGAGGAGGAGAACGAACGTTGACAGCGGCACCAGCAGAGGGGAGAGTGTGTGTGTGTGTGAGAGAGGGAGAGAGAGAGAGACAGGTAGTGAGTGAGTGAGTGAGTGAGTGAGGGGGGGATGGTGGTTTTAAAAAAGTAGTAGTGACTTCGACAGCCTTCGCCTGGACCGTTCACTTCTGAGGCACACCGCCAACTGTTCACCTCTGCCGCGCAACCACCCCGACCTCGCCCCGGTCGTAGCCCCGCCCTCTGGCCTTTCAGGCTCCGCCTACTCTCGTTTCTCGCCACCACGCCCCCTTCTTCCGAGATCCTTGGCTCCGCCCACCTCCGTCGTCTCCAGCTTAGACGTATTTCTTATTCGCGATGACCGGCGGCATTTCGGTGCAATACTAGAAATCCCGCGGAACCGTCCAGATTCTGGAGTAAACGATGGAGAATTAGCAGGTAATCTGGTCAAGAGAAAGATAGAAAGCAGAGGGACAGGCACAATAAAAATAGGATTCTCCAGGGTACTGTTGATGCAGTTGAAAATGCTGAGTAACAGGAATTACCGGATTGCTCTTGAAAATTACAAGTTGCATTAAAAAAAAAAACGCTAACAGGTACAGTCACATGGTCTCCAAGAGACAATTCAGAATCGGAAATTGGCGATCAGGAAATAACCTTTGCTAGAAATCAGGAACCATGATTGCAGAGATTTCGAAACTTCAAGTGTTGCATCAGAGAAGAGAAATCTTTAAAATTCGCTACGTTAAACACTGACAAATTCTTAGATACCTGCAACTATGTCATCCCAAAAATAGGCATAAAGGCCGATTGTTCGGCAGCTTTATATACGTGTTCTTATACAGTCCAGTCCTGAAGGGGAAACAGGATGCTGATGGACATTTGTGATTAATGGACGAGCGGTGATGTGGGACCCGGAAGGATGGAGAAAATCCCAAAGCAAGATATCAGTCGGCATGTGTTCGGTCTTAGAACTGCCCACTTCTTTAGTGAAAATCAGAATGTAATGGAATGCACCGATGGTTTTGCACAAAATAAAATAAGTTAACTTTATTTCGCCTTTGAACTGCAAATGAAACAATTGAACAGTCATAGCTTATATGGGGACTTTTGTTCATGTAAAAGCGGAATTTTGCATGGCAGAAAAGTAAATGGTAAGAGAATACTCTTAGCACAAACTCGGTTATCAAGGGATGCAATAAATTACCTAATTGCTAGATGAAGACTCAAGGTTATTAAAAATAAGTCCTACTTTAATGCTTTTTGCCCGACGAATTTATGCTTTGACCTTTCTCTAGCACTCGTAATTATTAGGATTCTTTTTCGCTATTCTTTGGAACTTTAACATAGTCTCATTTCTGTTATGTAATCGTTATTATAATTGGTTAATCACCGATGATTTTCTGTTTATTCATTTGCGTTAATATGGATGGGTCTTTCACCATTCATCACTACTTTTCTGAACGTTCGTCTTCATACATTAATGTGTTGTTTTCCTTTTCATTCGCCATTCCTTCCCAATTCTGTGTACGTTCATCGTTATTAGCAGAGAAGATAGTTTTCGTAGGTTTCACCATTTCCTTGGTCCTCACTCTCCCACACATCTGTCTGCGTTAGTTGATGCGACATTTTCCCAGCTTTCACCATCCGGTGGTGCTTTTTCCCATACATCCATTTCCCGTAGTAGGGCCGTCAGTGCACCTCATGCGGTCAGTGCGTTACTCAAGGTTCTTTGCAGCGTCCCTTCGGCCCCTAGCTGCAACCTCTTTCATTCCTTTTACCGTACCTCCGTTCCTATTCTCATTCTTCAACCTTGCTGCCCACCCTCTCCTAACAGTTGATTCTTAGTGCAACTGCGAGGTTTTCCTCCTGTTACACCTTTCAGACTTTTTCGCTGTCAGTTTCCATTTCAGCGCTGAATGGCCTTAGTTGCCCCAGTGCTTGGTATGTATGCCTAAAATCTATAAATCAGTCAGTCAAACCATACATCCCTCTTCATTTAATTACTGATGGCAATATGCTCTTGACCATACACTCACACTCTCAAGGCAACATATCAGCTCTAGAGAAACGCCAGCTAAGTCATTGAATATTGAAAATAAAAAAAAAGAAGGTCATTCAGGGATGTGTAAAAAAAAAAATCTAATTCACGAAATATTTTCGTCTTAATCTGATAAAGAAAACGCGACGGAATGAGGAGGAATCTGGGGCGACAGAAAACGAAGTCGAAGAAATCCATACACGATTGGCTTCCATCAGTTTTAGATAAGGTTCATAATGTTTTCCAAAGTGCAGATATGTCGCATGCAAGCACAGCCGGCCCTTAAATAGGTCGCCGGGACTCGATGCATAATTTTGAAGGACAGTTGAAAGTGAAATTTGAAACAGGAAAAATAAGGATAAAATACGATATACCTTGTCTTAAAATAGATTAGTTATCGGAAAAACACTACCGCTGAGTGCTCTGTGGAGAAGGGATTGCTATGAAGATACGGCATGGAACCAAATGTGTTACAGTGTGGCAGCAAGGGGCTGCCATAGCGTGAAAGCAAGAGAATGTGAGGGCAGCGTGAAGTCTCTGCTGCTATATCGGAAAACCCAAGAAGCTCTTACAGCGTGAAACCAGAGTTGTCATAGCGTGGAACCAGGCTGTTATTATGACGTGAAAGCACGGCGCACTATGACAGCGCGAAAGCAAAAGCCATTATAGCCAAAAGCCTCTATAGCTCTTATGACAGAAGCAAGACTGTTCTCACGAGGAACCAAAGATGGCGTAACGCCTCAACAAGCGAAGCGGTTGTCAAAGCGTGAGGAAGGCGGGGGCGTTATTGTCGTAACGCTAAAGGAGGTACGGCCAAAATGCATGGCTTATAAAGTGCCTGTGCCAACCTCGTTTTCATCGGCTATTTATGAGACGCTTATCTAAATGTCATTCTTCAGAGGAGCTGACATTCTGAATCACGCCGAGAAGCTGTCATTCTAAATCACGCGCCGTCGTCGTTGGGGGTAGGGCCGGGCTGAGAAAGAGGTTGAAGAGAAGAAGAAGACGAAGAAGAAGTAGTAGATGGAAGGGAGGGTTAGAGGCTGGGGGAAAGAGGGGGGTGGGCGGTCAGCGGTAGGGCTCGAGCTGGCACCAAACAGTCGCTCCGAAAAACAAGCGAGATTGGGGAGGGCCAGTGGCGTCACTTCGTGACGCCGGGTACCACCCTCGGATACCCAAAGTAGGCCGTCCATTATGAAATGTAAATTATTTTCATAGGCTAGTTTTACTCGGAGGTTTTATCTCAGGGTTTTGATTCAGCACCAGGCAGTGCTATCATCCATTTCATATAAAGATATTAGAAGTATTAGTAGCTGTAGAAGAGTATTATTCACCGGATACATACATACATATATACTTATTAATATTATTTGTAAATAGGCCATAAACGTAAATTCCTCGTATGTCCCCATAAAAACTTAAAAAGCATGATCATGACTCACAGAATATAAAAAAAAATCTATCCAGTGTCTTAGGAGCCGAAAGAATATGCTAAAAGTCATCCTCATGAACTAAAACCTTTCTAAACATGATCCGACCCGGAAGACGTTGCTAACGATTTCCTCGAACACAGAAAATCCTATGAAATCCCGGAGTCCTGAGGAATTGGGGACACGATGGTAAAGCACCCAAACATCTGAAACTGTCTTTTAAAGTTTGTGTCTCGGATCCAGCCGTGTGGAAAATGTACACAGAAGGAAAGAGTCGAAATGATGAATAAGCAGACCTCCTTTGCATTAAGAAAGAGAGAGATGGTTCAGATAAGAAAGGGGTAAACTTCAGTTGTATTCATCCAGTTAGTATGAAAGGCGCTGAGAGAGAGAGAGAGAGAGAAAGAAGAAATGCAATTTATAGGTCAGACTTGGTAGCATTAACATACATACAGAAAGAGAGAGAGAAGAAATGTAATTTATAGGTCAGACTTGGTAGCATTAACATACATATAAAGAGAGAGGGAGAGAGAGAGAGAGAGAGAGAGAGAAGAAATGCAATTTTTATAGGTCAGACTTGGTAGCATTAAGATACATAAGATTACATATACAGAAAGATACATACAAAAGAGAGAGAGAGTCTTGGTAGACATTAAGATACATAGCATTAAGAAATGTAATTTATAGGTCAGACTTGGTAGCATTATAGGTCAGATAAAGAAATGTAATTTATATAAAGATACAATTTAGAGAGTAGCATTAAGATACATACAGTAAGAGAGAGAGAGAAATAATTTATAGGTCAACTTGGTAGAAATGCAATTTATAAGTCAGACTTGGTAGCATTAAGATACATACAGAAAGAGAGAGAGAGAGAAGAAATGTATTTTATAGGTCAGACTTGGTAGCATTAAGATACATATAAAAAGAGAGAGAGAGAAAGAAATGCAATTTATAAGTCAGACTTGGTAGCATTAAGATACATACAGAAAGAGAGAGAGAAGAAATGTAATTTATAGGTCAGACTTGGTAGCATTAAGATACATATAAAAAGAGAGAGAGAGAAGAAATACAATTTATAGGTCAGACTTGGTAGCATTAAGATACATACATTAAGATACAGACTTGGTAGCATTAAGATACATACAGTAAGAGAGAGAGAAGAAATGTAATTTATAGGTCAGATTTGGTAGCATTAAGATACATACAGTAAGAGAGAGAGAAGAAATATAATTTATAGGTCAGACTTGGTAGCATTAAGATACATATAAAAAGAGAGAGAGAGAGAGAGAAGAAATGCAATTTACATAGCAGTAAGAGAGAGAGAAGAAATGTAATTTATAGGTCAGGTCATTAAGATTTGAAATGCAATTTATAGTCATTAAGATACATACAGTAAGAGAGAGAGAAGAAATATAATTTATAGGTCAGACTTGGTAGCATTAAGATACATAAAAAGAGAGAGAGAGAAAAGAAATGCAATTTATAAAAAGAGAGAGAGAGAGAAAAGAAATGCAATTTATAGGTCAGACTTGGTAGCATTAAGATACATATAAAAAAAAAAGAGAGAGCATTAAAAAGAATTTATAGGTCAGACTTTATAAGTCAGACTTTGTAGAAATTAAGATCAGACATATAAAAAGAGAGAGAGAGAGAGAAGAAATGCAATTTATAGGTCAGACTTGGTAGCATTAAGATACATATAAAAAAAGAGAGAGAGAGAGAAGAAATGCAATTTATAGGTCAGACTTGGTAGCATTAAGATACATATAAAAAGAGAGAGAGAGAGAGAGAGAAGAAATGCAATTTATAGGTCAGACTTGGTAGCATTAAGATACATACAGAAAGAGAGAGAGAAGAAATGTAATTTATAGGTCAGACTTTGTAGTATTAAGATACATATAAAGAGAGAGAGAGAGAAGAAATTACATATAAAAGAGAGAGAGAGAAGAAATGCAATTAACAGGTCAAACTTGGTAGTATTTAGATAGATACATAAATGGGGAGAGAGAAAGAGAGAGATAAGATACATACAGAGAGAGAGAGGAGTGAAAATAGAAAGGGGGAGGTTAAAAACTGAAAATGGTTAAGCAATGAAAACATCAAGAGAGAAGAAAAGGTAAATAGATAATAAACAGGTAATATTCGATCGCATTAAGAGATAGAGCATTAAGATACATAAAAAAACAGAGAGAGGGAGAGATTTAGAGGTCAGACTTAGTAGCATTAAGGGAGGGAAAAGAAGAAGAAATGTAATTAATAGGTCAAACTTGGTAGCATTAGGAGAGATACATAAGAGAGAGAGATACAGACAGAAGAAGAAGAAAAATAGGAATTTATAGGGGGTTTAAGATACGGACAGAGGGCGAAAGAGCCACAGACTTGACAATTTACATATGATAATTTATATCAACGGAACACAACATATAAAAAGAGAGAGAGAAAAGAAATCATTTTGTGAAGTCATTTTCATATGAAATGCAATTTATCTCTGACTTTGTTTGTTCAATGGCTTCTGTCATTTAGAAATTTCCAAGTTGTGCTTCCATTAATTCTATCACCATAACGGCTTCGTTATGATTCACAGGGATTTTCATCTGTATTCTTGAAAGAAAATTACAGGTCAAACTTACAGTGATAGATACATAAATGGGGGGAGAGAGAGAGATAGAGAGAGAGAGAGAGAGAGAGAGTTTTTTTTTTGTCTAATATTGGCATTGAGATAGAGCGAGGAGAGAGAGTCAGAAGAAATGTAATTCTAGGTCAAACTTGGTCTGGGAGAGATACATAAGACAGAGAGAGAGAAATGAATGAAAATAGGAAGGGTTTCCGGACAGAGGGGCGAGCCACCGATAATTACCTGATTATTATATATATATATGTTTGTGGCTTCTGTCATTTGTGTTGTGTATGTATGTATGTATTCTTAGTGCTTTTTTTTTTTTTGTCTGTTTGTATGTATATATATATATATATATATATATATATATATATATATATATATATATATATATATATAATGCACCTGTATTTTTGTTTAATTCAATAGTTTTACTCTTGGTGAGATCTCTCTCACTTTCTCTGTCTATCTGTCTGTCTGTCTGGCTCTTGCTGCCCTCAGCACCGAAGTAAAATTATAGCTACAATGGTCATTGAATAACTATTTTATCAGGGATCATTTTTAACAGCATTCGTCACATTTAATTGTCTTTCTCCGGGCGGGAAGCACGTGATTAAATTTCCGAAACATTCGGCTAGGCCGTAGCCTGTATACTAAAACCCTCCCCAATCTTCAGTTTGATTTCATATGCATATGGGTACGATCAGGATCAATTTCTTCAGTTTTGGTTATTTGTTTATTGATTTTTTTTATTTTTTGCCAGACGAGTTTTATTCATCGTCTATTTTCATCTCGTAGCTGTCTGTCTATCGTCTCCTTTTTTTTTTTTTTCAACAAGTGGCTGTTTTATTCTGTGGAAACTTTCATATCAATTAAATGTCCTTTTGGTTTGTTCGATAATTGCATATTGTGAAAAAAGGTACTGCAGATATATTTCCCGTCCCAAACAGTTTAATCAATATTTACAGATAAAACGGGAAAATTACATTCGTGTCACATGTCATTATTTATGACCCAGGTACTCGGGTACTTCGAAGACCTTGGAAGGCTTTAAATTTAGACCGCAGTTAGGTCATAGTTAGATAAAGTAATAAAGCTTCATTGAACGGATTAAACATTAATCAGCATTCAGTATGATGCAGCAAACAGAAATGTGGACGTTTGGTAAGCATCAAAGCTTCAGTGAACAGATATAGCATTGACCAACATTCAGTGTTCTTTATAATGGAAAGGACGTAATTTTTCACGAGCAAAATGCGGATACGACATGTTTATCTTTCAATTTCTGAGGATGCACCGTTCGGCCTCGTTCTCCTATTCCTCATGTAAATCAATAATCCTGTGCAGGGCTGTTTGAGAATCGATTCTCTTCTCAGAATGCGTGCATCACAGTTCTGAGAATCATTTCTCATCCTAAATTTTGTGGCATTCAGGACCCACAAACCAGCAGTTTCAGAGACTATTCATGACGCCGAAATAATTGAAATGCGACCGAAAATTCCTCAACTCGAAATACCACAAAATTTAGGATGAGAAATGGTTCTCAGAACTGTGGTGCTTGCATTCTGAGAAGAGAATCTATTCTGAAGCAGTCCTGTACACAATTATCGATTTAATCAGGAAGAGAAGAACGTGGCCAAAAGACGCATTCTCTGAAATTCAGGGATGCGTATATGTAGGTTATAAATACAGCATATCCTTTTAATTAAAGCTTTAAATGCATAAAAACCTGGAAAATCGTTTAGCGTTGATACTGTGAATGCATAGCCAGTAGCTAAAACTGCAAAGTTTCATAATAAGAATGAAAAAATTCACGTTTGTCAAGTTACTGCGATGTCATAAGAATATAACTATACAGTAAGTAACCCAGAGGTTTCTCCATTGTAGGACGGAAAATTACCATGCGATACGTAGTGACTCTTATTTGGGTAAAGCGGTTACTTCTGCTCATGTTTGGTGTTGCTCAAGCCGCCATAAGTATCACGGGGGGATGCACGAACCTCCTGTGAACGCTTACAAAAGAAAACTTGCTTGAGAAGTACGGATAGATTATATATATATATATATATATATATATGTTATATATATATATGTGTGTGTGTGTGTGTGTTCAAACAGACTGTATAATAGATGGGAAAGGTTTTCGCCTGTGTGAATGTATGATACCAGCTTTCGATTTCAGTTCATGAGCGCAAATGTATCAATGGAAAAGAAGTAAAATAAAGAAGCGTATGGATGAATAAAAATGGATAAAAATATAGAATTACAGACAAAATGTATATAAAGGAAGATTAGATATCTGTAATTATAAATAATAACAAAATATCTAGATATAAAAACGAATGTAACAGAAATATAATACATATATATATATATATATATATATATATATATATATATATATATATATATATATATATATATATAATCATTCAAATTAATGATTACATAAAACATCAGTTACTTATTAGTATGATAACCTCTCTGTCAGCCTCCTCCCCAATACGCACCGAGAAAATAAACTCTTATACTGCAGTCATTGCAATGAGCTATTTGTCTCTTCGTTGAGTGCTTTTGTCTTCACTGCCTCACTAAATTACCGTAAAATATGATTTGCATAAACGGTAGAATAATATACATATATACGTATATGTGTGTATGTATGTATGTATAGGCCTATGTATGTATGTATGTAAATTTGTATGTATATACGAGACGTTTGATTAGTTTGTTGAGTTCTCTTTGTCTTCACTGCCTCGTTAGGCTAGTTACCGTAAAATTTGATTTACATAAACGATAGAATAATGTGTATTAATACATATCCTTTACATACATATATGTACACATAAAATTTGATTTACATAAACGGTAGAATAATATATATATATATATATATATATATATATATATATATATATATATATATATATGTATATATATATATATATATATATATATATATATACTGTATATATATAATATACATACATATATATATATATATTATATGTGTATATGTATGTATGTATGTATGTACATATATGTATGTAAATTTGTATGCATATACGAGACGTTTGATTACTTTGTGGATAAACAAACAGAATTAAGTTATAAAGGCAAACAAGGACAGTGACAGTCATTTAGTGTCCTGAACCACAAAAGTCAAAAAGCCTCGTAACGAATCATTTTCAGAAAATATGACGAAGTGAAAGCGAATCGAGTACCTTTGTCGAAAACAAACGCTCAAGGTTCTTTAGGCTATTCAGTTTCACAAATCCATTCCTTCTGATGGGAGCACCTCTGTAACTTGCGCAATAGATTTGAACTACAGAGAACAACATCTGTGAATCGCAGAGAATGTCATCTGTGAATCACAGTTGTTTTCAGCAAGACGTGGGGGCAACGCCAGCACCGAGATCTCAAAATCCGCGTCAGTAGACCTTGAGAATTACACATTCATGACGCGTTTATTATTCATTATCTATGCATTTTCTGGTGCAGCGGTGATGTTGCAAGGTCGGGCACTCTGCCATTTTGACTCCTGATCCGTCCATGTATATAGCATTACCATACAGTACTCATCATTGGAGGAAATTGATTAGTCCATCAGTGCACCTCACGCGGTGCTCTGTAGGCGTTACTTAAGATTCTTTGCAGCGTCCCTTCGGCCCCTAGCTGCAACCTCTTTCATTCCTGTGTTTGTACCTCCGTTCATATATTCTCTTTCTTCCATCTTACTTTCCACCCTCTCTAACAGTTGTTTCATAGTGCAACTGCGAGTTTTTCCTCCTGTTACACCCTTATAACCTCCTTTACTTTCAGTTTCCTTATCGACGCTGAATGACCTCATAAGTCCAAGCGCTTGGCCTTGGGCCTAAATTCTATATTCTATTCTACTCATTTTATGGTTAGTAGATTCGTAGATACCTTGCGCAAATATTAATGTCTGGCACATTGCTACTGTTATTTTTTTCACCAAAAGCATTTTCCCATTTAGAGGTCCCCCCCTCACCTTTTTTTGTTCTCAGCAAGTGTTTTCATATAAGGTTGTTAGGCTCTTGCCGTTCTCCATCTTGTTATGCTGTAAGCCGCCACAGTTGGCTGATTATCAGGCACCTAATTCGCTGCTTGGGTCAACGGAACCTAAAGGGATTTGACGGAAAGTGCCTAAGGCATCATGTCCCAGTCAGAAATCGAATCCCGGACCTTTTGCAAAACAGGAGGAGCTTTGACAAAGTTTTAGATTTAGTTCTGACAAGCTCGAGTGACCACGAGGGCCAGGAAGTGCTATGCTTCCTTTGATAAATGCTGGAGGGGAGGTGCCTGGTAAATGTTATAAAAACTATAAAAAAAAATAACCCTAAGTAATTGGCTTCTCGTAGTTTTTTTTTTTTTTTATCATACAGGCGTCCAAAGGATTGCTGCCAGTTCATGTTTTGGAAGGAGAAAAATCTCTGGCAATTTAATCAGATGAACCGTGGCCTTCAGTCTTCAGTAATTGGTTCTGTACAGAAGTAACTCACTGTGCTAGGTAAATGAAGTCCCATCACACAATAACAATATAGTTCATTGCGTCATTGTAGAGTACAGCGCAGTATGTTTAGCAGAGAATAGCACATACCAGCAAAGTACAGTACAGTGCATTAATTGCAGCAAATAAAGTGCAGTGCAGCACAGCACGACACGTTACAGGAAACCATTGTATAACTCGGTACTTTACAGCACACCCCATACTGCACAGTACAAAATTGTGCAGAGCAGTGTATTGCAGTTCAACACGCTGTAGAACAATACATTTCTTTACAGAATAGCGGAGAGCAACAGGTAAATTAAAACACAGTTTACCAGTGCACAGTACAGTGCATAATAGCTCAGTGCAACTTTAGCCGCAAATTCACATCTGAGAGGCAAAGAGAGGAATAGAAAACATCCCAGACTTCCTGAGGCGAATAAGAAGAAACGAAACACAAGGTGCCACACTGACCCTGTGAAAGCCCTCGTTGCAAATCAACCACCGTCAAGAAATGAATGAGTTAATGGGCAAGCCGATCGACGGCCCCAGGTTACCAAGATCGAACAGGGGTCATCTGCCGTTGCATCGCCGGCCAAGGTCATGCCCGAGACCGGGAGTTGATCGCGTGTGGGTATGGTTGGGGGGCGGGCTCGGGAATGCAGTCGGCGTTTCGCTTTCTTATCTAGAGCGATCTGTAGCCTCCTCTGAGTACCATAAATGAAGTGGAAACAGAGAGAAAGCAATTTCACATTGAGAGGGGCTGAAGGGGCGTTTTGCAATCCTCACATGTTGTGCAAGCTTTTTCTCTTTTACGTAAAGCGGAGTGCGCGAATTGATCAATTGCGGTAATAAAATATGTTTTAAGGACGGTGTGTAATCATTTTTAAATATTTTATCGCAGCAACATGACATTTGATTGTTTATATTAATATTTATAGTTAACTGTTAAAACTCTTGTGCACAGTTTTGCAAGATATTTTATACAAATTGTTGTAGTTGCCTGAATAAGCGACACATCATTCTGTTTAAACCTTTATAAATTTTTGTTTTTGCAAGGTTCTTGTTATACATAAAATAGAAGCGCTAGAATTAAACAATGGCAGTGATATATTTCATAAAATCGTGATTGATAGTTTAAAAGGCTTGTTTTTATACGTTAATAGCTGTATAGAAACTAGCTAATGATAACTATAAGTTTTGCAAAATTCCAATTGAAGTTTTACAAGACTTATTTTTAATTTAACGTAAAGAGGAGTGCAAGCTCTGGCTAATGGTAATAACATATATTTTTTTGAAAATTATACGTTGATATTTTTATTTTATACACAAATACTTGCGATTAACTTTGTAATCACAGTGGCATTGTGCTTTATTCTGGGCGATTTTATTAATTTTTTTTTATTTTACAAGCATGGGCACATGACACAATTAATGGCAGTTAAACATTTTGCTGACTCTACTTAATAATGGTAATCTATTTTCAACTTCAGATTAAATCACATAATGTAATGAGTAGCCGGGGCATTTTCTTCATTCTTTTGGTAAAATTGAGAGAGAGGGAGAGAGAGAGGAGCAGGCACGCAGTAAGAGCAAGAGAGAGAGAGAAAAGCAGACAGGCAGTAAGAGAGAGAGAGAGAGAGAGAGAGAGAGAGAGAGAGAGAGAGAGAGAGAGAGAGAGAGAGAGAGAGGCAGGCAGGCAGGCAGTAAGAGAGAGAGAGAGAGAGAGAAGCAGGCAGGCAGACTGTAAGAGAGAGAGAGAGAGAGAGAAGCAGGCAGGCAGACTGTAAGAGAGAGAGAGAGAGAGAGAGAGAGAGAGAGAGAGAGAGAGAGAGATATGCAGGCAGGCAAGCAGCAAGAGAGAGAGAGAGAGAGAGAGAGAGAGGGGGGGGCAGACAGGCAGTAAGAGAGAGAGAAGCAGGCAGGCAGGCAGTAGAGAGAGAGAGAGAGAGAGAGAGAGAGAGAGAGAGAGAGAGAGAGAGAGGGAAGCAGGCAGTAAAATAAAGAGAGAGAGAGGCAGGCAGGCAGTAAGAGGGAGAAGCAGGCAGGCAGGCAGTAGGAGAGAGAGAGAGAGAAGCAGGCAGGCAGGCAGTAGGAGAGAGAGAGAGAGAAGCAGGCAGGCAGGCAGTAGGAGAGAGAGAGAGAGAGAACCGCGTGTTTGTTGCGCTGTACTTGAGGGTACTAAACGGAAACCATTGAAAATTAGACATGGCCGAAATTAGGGGCACTGGGCATTTTATGTCGCAAGTGGGTCATTCTTAATTAGCTGGTCCACCAAAGGCGCTCTTCATATTGCTCGTCTGTGTCCTTTGGTTTAATCCACAACAGATGTCGCTATGTGAAGAGAAAACGGCTTGTATAATCATTCTTGGAACCGTTTCTCAATTCGTTTATTTCTCAAAGTGCGAGGGAGCACACACACATACACACACATATATATATATATATAATGTATATATGTAGTATATATATATGTGTACATAATATATATATATATATATATATATATATATATATATATATATATATATATATATATATATATATATATATATACGTACTGTGTAAATGGATAAGTGTACAATGTCATTAGTGTTCCGTCTTTAGTGTAATGGAATCAGGGGGCGTTATATAGGTAGATAAATAGATAGATAGATACATAGATTGACAAACAAAGAGAGAGAGAGAGAGAGAGAGAGAGAGAGAGAGAGAGAGAGAGAGATTACCTGAAGATCGGCTCAGCCCCCACCTGAGGTAGTTATTATCTCCTCGAGGCTCTCCCATGTGTTGACGAAGTTATTACTTACGTATTGCAGTTATTGAAGCCAATGATTTAGACCTGATTTCCGGAGTGAATACAAAGTGCCGGATCGGGTTGGCATTGCGTTCTGTATCAAGGTCGCTGAAATGACCGACGGCATTGCATTTTGGTTCATTTATTATTATTATTATTATTATTCGGAAGATGAACCCTATTCATATGGAATAAGCCCACCAAAGGGGCCATTGACTTGAAATTCAAGCTTCCAAAGAATATATTATTATTATTATTATTATTATTATTATTATTATTATTATTATTATTATTATTCAGCAGATGAACCCTATTCATATGGAATAAGCCCACTAAAGGGGCCATTGACTTGAAATTCAAGCTTCCAAAGAATATATTATTATTATTATTATTATTATTATTATTATTATTATTATTATTATTATTATTATTATTATTATTATTATTATTATTATTCAGCAGATGAACCCTGTTCAAATGGAACAAGCCCACCAAAGGGGTCATTGACATCAAACTCAAGCTTCCAAAGAATATGGTGTTCATTAGAAAGAAGTAACAGATTATTATTATTATTATTATTATTATTATTATTATTATTATTATTATCCAGAAGATGAACCCTATTCATATGGAACAAGCCCACCAAAGGGACCATTGACATCAATTTCAAGTTTCCAAAGAATATGGTGTTCATTAGAAATAAGTAACAGATTATTATTATTATTATTATTATTATTATTATTATTATTATTATTATTATTATTATTATTATTATTTGGAACAAGCCCACCAAAGGGGCCACTGGCTTTAAATTCAAGCTTCCAAAGAATGTGGTGTTCGTTAGGAAGTAAGAGAAGGGAAATGCAGAAAGAAGAGATCTCAGTGATTAAAAAGAGGAAAAAATGATTAAACAGATAAAAATGTATTGAAATGCAAGAAGAACAGCGTTAGGGTACTAATGCACTGCCTCATTGCTTGATCTTCTGAAGATACAGTGAGGCAGACCACTGTGACAGCGTTCGATTATGTACGAGCAATCTTGTTTATTAATAAGACGTGCCTTCTCCCGTCACAGAAATGAATATACAGTAATCACCGATACCATCTTCAATTACTGGACGAGGATGAGCCCCTTGCGAGGAAAAACTTCCTCTACATTTGTCCCCTCGTGTACCTACTCAGAAGAATGTATGTTTGAAAGCAAGAGAGTGAACCTGACTGGAAGAACTTAACTAAAATAGACCAAGTGGAAAGTCATAACTGAGCCTCGTAAAGATCAAAGGCAACCAGACTTTTCAAAACATCTTGAAGTTCCATTCCGAGATTCCACAGAACAAACAATAATTGTTCCACTAGTCCCACCAGTAGGCTGCATTTCCAGTTTACGAGACTTAATGTTAAATTTTCCTTCTTTTCGATTTTCTCCAGCCTTAGTATTCGTTAAAATATGTCTTTATAGCATTATTATTATTATTATTATTATTATTATTATTATTATTATTATTATTATTATTATTATTATTATTATTACCCACAATGTTGCGCACATTCGTGTGGAACAAGTCTGAAATTCCTTCGACTCGCTGATATTTCTCACACGACAGAACGCCCTTGTGAAAGTACGGAAAATAGAACTAACAGAGTCACCCAGTATAACAAGTTCAAAGTTAGAACTTGCTCTAAACTAGGCAAGAGGCAGGAGGTCAGCTATATATCAGTTGCGCACATGCTGGTTAAACGTTAAGTATACCTTAGCTTAACCAGACCACTGAGCTGATTAACAGCTCTCCTAGGGCGGGCCCGAAGGATTAGATTTATTCTACGTGGCTAAGAACCAATTGGTTACCTAGCAACGGGACTTACAGCTTATTGTGGAATCCGAACCACATTATAACGAGAAATGATTTTCTGTCACCAGAAATAAATTCGTCTAATTCTTCATTGGCCGGTCGGAGAATCGAACGCGGGCGCCAGCAGAGTGCTAGCTGAGAACGATACCCACACCCATCCAATGAGGACCTAGCACATGCTGGTGCACTGTCCCAGATTCAATCGCCTTAGGGGAAAGCACTTACTAACTGGGAAGGCTACTTTAGAAATTTTAAATGATGATGTTGAGGTAGATAACCTTTTGGGTTATCTGAAAGAATCTGGTTATTTTAACGAGAAATGATTTCAGTATATTTAATAAAGATTTTAGTCTTGTTTATTCTTATACCAAGTGTATATTTTGAATATAAAAGTTTAATATATATTTATTTTTTGCTGGTTCTATCCAATATCATTCTCCATTTTTCACGTTCATATTTCAACACTGAATTTTACTAGTATGTCATCATTCACCTATTCACTATCAATCATATCTTTAACTTATATATTTCACCTTCATTATGACGCTGAATAATCCTGATGGGTTCCGGTGCTCGGTCTTCAAGACCTAAATTTCATAATCAGTCAATCAAGAGGCAGTTACAAGGAACAACTCATTTCTTAGCGAGAACCGATGATAATTATTATTTTTATTTTTTACTTTGGTAGCAGTAAATGTGTCACTTCGAACACCCGGTTAGAATTATTTATTGGCTGATGGATGACCAGTCCACAACGCACTCATATAATCTGGTGTAATCTCTGGATATTAATGAGAGAAGCGTCGGGAATGAGAAATCTCCCCTTAGTGTAACGAGTGGGTGCAGGAGCGAACTAGTGCTAACCAGCGTGTGGGTGTATGAGAGAGAGAGAGAGAGAGAGAGAGAGAGAGAGTGGCGTCTTTGTTGTGTATAATTTTGGGTTTATGAACGCTTTGTAGGAATGCACGCAGAGAGAGAGAGAGAGAGAGAGAGAGAGAGAGAGAGAGAGAGAGAGAGAGAGAGAGAGAGTGGCGTCTTCGTTGTATAAGAACGCATTGTAAGAATGCATTTAGCGAGAGAGAGAGTCTGTGCTGTAAATGCAAATGGGCTTGCAAAAGTTAAGTGCGCCTTTATCGAGAGAGAGAGAGAGAGAGAGAGAGAGAGAGAGAGAGAGAGAGAGAGAGAGAGAGAGAGAGAGAGGAGTGGCGTCTTTGTTGTGTATAATTTTGGGTTTATGAATGCTTTGTAGGAATGCACGCAGAGAGAGAGAGAGAGAGAGAGAGAGAGAGAGAGAGAGAGAGAGAGAGAGGCGTCTTCGTTGTATATGAACGCTTTGTAAGAATGCATTTAGCGAGAGAGAGAGTCTGTGCTGTAAATGCAGATGGGCTTACAAAAGTTAAGTGCGCCTTTATCGAGAGAGAGAGAGAGAGAGAGAGGCGTCTTTGTTGTATATAATTTTGGGGTTATGAACGCTTTGTAAGACTGCATGTAGACAGAAAGAGAGAGAGAGAGAGAGAGAGTAGAGTCTGTGCTGTAAATGCGGTTGGGCTTACAAAAGTTCAGTGCGCATTTGGAGAGAGAGAGAGGCGTCTCTGTTGTATATAATTTTGGGTTCGTGAACGTTTTGTAAGAATGCATGCAGAGAGAGAGAGAGAGAGAGAGAGTCTGTGCTGTAAATGCGGTTGGGCTTACAAAAGTCAAGTGCGCCTTTATCGAGAGAGAGAGAGAGAGAGAGAGGTTTTTGTGTTGAATGTGTTTGAGTTTATCAGTATTGATGTTCCTATGGAGAGAGAGAGAGAGAGAGAGAGAGAGAGATTAGATCATAAAAGCACAAGAAAAAGACTCCATCTAAATACAAAGAAGTGTGTTAGAAAGTTATTGAATTTAATTCAAAACTTGTAAACAGAATTTTAACCGACTTCTTATGAAGTGATGCAACGGCCTTCCGAAATGGTTAAATGTTAAGGTGTATGCACATGTACATACCTACACACACACACACACGCGCGCGCATATATATATAATGTATATATGTATATATATGTGCACGTAACTGTGAAATTGTTACAAGAAAAAAGTATTCCAAATTATGGTCTTTAGTTAATATTATTATACAAAAGTACGAACATGAAAGACCGTAAATTTTTCTAATTAATATATTATCAATACAACCCGCCCCCCCCACCACGCACACACATGCAACATGCAAAATTATGTGTGGAATGTTCGCACTATTAACGCATTCATAAAAAGTGAACATTCATGACCCCCAGTCATTCAGCATTACTTATATTTATGTGTTAAAAAGAAATGTCTTTTGAGCACAGCCACATCAAGTGCTTTCAAAATAAAACCGAGCCGGTGTTCTTGAAATAGTGAGCACATGCTTTGGCAGTTCCTTGGGCATCAGTGACCTTGGGCATCAGTGACCTTTACTACCTCTGTGTTGGTATCAGAAGCGCCTGTGGTTGTGGAAATTGTTATCACTGGAGGTTCATCTACGAATCAGCAGTGAAACAAATGACTGAAAATTTCATAAAATATCGTTTTTCATTTTGCTAGAGAGAGAGAGAGAGAGAGAGAGAGAGAGAGAGAGAGAGAGAGAGAGAGAGAGAGAGAGAGAGAGAATCCATGAACACAGAACGGTATGGCTGGGACTGAGGCATGGGATATTATACATATATTCATAGACGTATATACATACGTATGTATTTGTGAATATACAGAAAGATAAATAACATTTCAACACCAAGAAGTGTACAGGAGGGAGAGAGAGAGAGAGAGAGAGAGAGAGAGAGAGAAATGTCCACTGAAAATCAACACCAGGAAAACCTAAGCAGACCTTGCATAACCCAGGGGAGATGACGAAGCACCTGCTAGCACCCCGGTCCTTGCTCTATTTCGGGGAAATGTGGGCACTTGTCTTGGTTCCAAACCAGCCTACCCAAGGGGGCAAAAAGTACCCAATTGCCAAGCGAGGATTTGCCCCGCGCCCGCGGGCCAAAGAAAATTCTTCAGGATTGTTCGGGGTTTCCCCGGCTGGTCTCGTTGGTGGACGTTGATACGAAGTTTCTTTTCGCAGCTTTTTTCCGGTATGTGTATTTTTTTCCAATTTTTTTCTTTTTTTTTTGTTACAAATGTTACATTTGTGTAATATATGTACCTACACATATAAATGTATGTATATATATATGTATACTTATAAATATATTCACATACATAAATACATACGTATACACACGCACATTTCAGCTAAGGCTCCAAAATACGTCAAAATTTGTCTGTAAGAACAACAGCAGCAGCAACAACGGTAAAATTAGAAAAAACAACCCATACAATATGTCTTGAAGGTCAGCTATAAACGTAAGGCTTTTATAAACACATACATCAGCCCTACGCATTTGCAGGTAAGTGGGAAAACGCCACGCGAGATTTCGCGTCAACTTCTGTGGTATTTTTCTTCGCGACGGCTCCTGTAATTGGGTACTCGTCATCAGTTGTAAAGGCGAGGCCTTCGCCCTTGCAACGGCGCTCCTTCTACGGAACCGCTTTGGGTACAGTTCGTCCTTAGCTTGGCGAACTGCCGTAAGCCCTTTTCTCCCCATTCTGAGAAAATGGGCTTCAGAGATGTTGATATTATTCAGAATTTATTGTTAGCTCATCTTTTGCGGAGGTTTGGTTTGAAAATGTGGCAACCTAGACAGCTGGAGTTTTGATATATTATTGAGTATCATCAACTGAGAAGCCTTGGCAGGAAAACTCAAAAACTTAAAAAAAAAAAAAAAATGGGATATGTCAATTCATCAAACTAGGAACGAATTCTAAGCTGACATGATTTGGAATTCCAGATTTCGTGAGGTTTCCGGATCGAAGAGGATGATTGGGAAATGCACAGGAGCTTGTTTCCTTCTGGGTATACGCGTCATATAAAGGGAAGCGTTGGTGAGGCAGAGTGAATTTCATATCTATAATTTTCACCTTTGCTAAGGAGAAGCCATAAATTGTTATATGTGTAGCCGGAGGTAATATCTTCTTTCGTGACCACTGCAAAATTTTACTAGATTCTACGGCCTGAGCGAAATATCCCTCAACCAAGGTTGTTCAAAAATAGGATACAATATCTGTTAAGAAAACGAAGAAACGGAATATTATTTATGAAGGAATTTCGCTTCGTTTTAAGAAGCAGTCCACGCGGTTCGTTTCACACGTTCATGAATTTTGATAAACAGGCTAAAAAAAAAAAATCATCTACCGCTCTATTGAAAGCGTCGTCTCGAAAAAGCTCGTCTCGGAAAACCTCAATATTTCCATGGGAATATTTCTCAGTGACATGGGGTCTCTGGGTTAATATCGATCATAGAACGGCCCTTGCAGCCTGAGACTGCATGGTAATTAAAGGCGGAGAGATATGAGTTAACATTTTCGGCATATGTGGCCCTCAGTCGTCCTGGAACCTTGACCCTGAAAGTGAAATGAATCCGGACATTGTTGGTTGCGAGTTCAGGGTGTCAGTCACTTATTTGGGAGGACTACAAGATATTACCCCCTGTTTTTCGCGTCAGTTGTACCGAAGATGTCCGCTTGGGCGATCTCATTCCGCTGGTATGACGACCAGTGGCATTTCGTTTTAGCATATGAAAACCAGCGATTACTTTCTTCTTTGTTTCTTAAAAATTTATGAGGAGCGAGATGAGATATGTAAGAGGAATAAAATCCTGCAGAATATTGATCACCCAAACTCTCTCTCTCTCTCTCTCTCTCTCAGTTTTCAAGACTGTCCTTGTTTATATGTTGATTTATCGCTCTTCTTAATTATTAGTTATTTTATCGTACTTTCCCCTCTTTCAAGCTGTTCCTCTCTCTCTCTCTCTCTCTCTCTCTCTCTCTCTCTCTCTCTCTCTCTCTCTCTCTCAACGATCATATACACTCTTAAAGTCATTTGATACACACGTTGATGCACGCAGTTGGTAATAAGTGTACTCTCTCTCTCTCTCTCTCTCTCTCGTTTTCCAGCCTTCGAAGATTTCGTTGAAACTATTAAAGATGGAGTAATGGGAGAGCCGAGAAGAATGGATCAGGGGATGGTAGGTTGAAGGGGCGGTGGGGAGGGGGCGGAGTTAGACGGCAAAGATAACGCCATGAGAAAACCCCGAACCTCTTCTATGTAGCAATGTTAGGCTGGGGAAGGAGCCGCTATGTCCGAAGACCGGCTTAAACTGACGAGGAACCCAGTGGCAATAAATACGGTCAGATATATAATTACGCAACAGTTTGCGGTGACTTAAAACCAGTTTAATATATAACAATAAAAACAGCGGCATTAGGAAAGAAGTATTATGATGAAAGCATGCTTACTTACGTGCATACATACATAAATATATATATGTATATATATATAGAGAGAGAGAGAATATATGTGTATATATGTATATATATATATATATATATATATATATATATATATATATATATATATATATATATATTTATATATATATATATATATATATTTATATATATATATATATATATATATATATATATATACATAGAGAGAGAGAGAGAGAGAATATGTATATATATATATATATATATATATATATATATATATATATATATATATATATATATATATATATAGAGAGAGAGAGAGAGAGAGAGAGAGAGAGAGAGAGAATAGAAAAGCAATCAAAATTCCTCGTTCTTCCAATAAGTCTCATATCTTAATCAGTCGACCATTACTGAAGATAAAGCGAGTCAATATAACCTGACAGAAATAGGACGTGCCATATACCGAATTTAACTAGACTGAACAGGAGTGAAACTCGTAATAATCTCTCCTGCGCCCCCTCCCCGTGTATGAGTTACGATTGGGCTACCGTCAGTCTCACCCCCACCTCACTTTTCTCATAGTCAGTAGTACAAAGATTTGCAACTACGACTATCTCTCTCTCTCTCTCTCTCTCTCTCTCTCTCAGAATACGACCACGTCTATAAAACTCTTATGATACAGAATAATTCTTCTATAAAACTCCTATATCACAGAATACTGCTACTTCTATTTTTCTTCTATAAAACTCCTGTATCACAGAATACTACCACTACTATAAAACTCTTATATGTACGGCCTAGAAACACGACGATTGCGAGGACAACTCATAGAAACATTCAAAATACTGAAAGGCATAACAAGAGTAGACAGTGACCTCTGCCCATTAAACGAAAACCAGACAAGAAAATAGTGGATGGAAACTAGAACTGAAGAGATACAACACATCGCATTGTGGGAACGTCTTCACATACAAGATGTGTGACACATGGAACAGACTGCCACCAGAAGTTGTCAACAGCAACAGTGTGGAGGAAGAGTTTAAAAGGAAGATAGACAAAATCATCAGAGCACTGTGAATGAATAGTAAAATAGTAAAATAGTAAAACCTGCTCCTAGAGATATGTGAGCACATGATGTCTCCTTGGATGGACTGACAAGTCTTTCAGACATGCTAATCCTTGTAACTCCTTGTAACTCCACTTGGCTTTTTGTTGTTAACACCCAACTCCTTGGTTGGTTGCGTTGAGTCAAGAGGTCCATACCAGGCCTGTTCTTTTTCCCCGTTAACATCTTGCCACACTTACAGATCGTCATAGGCGAAGGACCCGTGGTGGCATAAGGCCGACTTAATCTAAACCAACAGGCCCGTCGGGGGTGGGGGTTACTGCCGTCTGTGCACCTCATGCGATGCACTGTAGGCATTACTTAAGGTTCTTGCAGCGTCCCTTCGGCCCCTAGCTGCAGCCCCGTTTATTCCTTTTACTGTACCTCCGTTCATATTCCCTCTCTTCGATCTGACTTTCCATCTTTTCTTATCAGTTAAATTCACGGTGCAACTGCGAGGTTTTCCTCCTGTTACGCCT
>NC_089750.1:4601936-4629436 GCF_040412425.1 Macrobrachium rosenbergii | reverse complement strand
TCATTTCCCAATGGGGAATCAATTCTTAATGGGAATCCTCTAAGGGTTACGCTTCACGTGCACCTTTTATTTAACCAAGTCCTGGCTGTGATTATACTCTCAGTCAAATCAAAGGTAGGTGCCGCTATTGAATGTCTTTCAATGTATCACATTGAATGTATATCTTTTTCTGAAATGCTCACAAGAATGCCGAAATCTGCAACATACAAAAAATCGACAAACTGACGCTTTGAAAAGAGGAAATAATATTAACAAAAGCAAAAATTGTCGATAGGATATATAATTTACAGTTTGTCCATAATGCACTTTCGTTGAAAAAAAAAATGAGTCCATAAAAACGAGGTAGGTTCAACGAAAAGCATTATACGTCAGGGCCACACTATGTTTTTGTCTTCTGTTAGGTAAATAAAAGGCAGCAATAAAATATAAATAGATTCAAAGATACTGGGACATTTTAAAGAATGCTTCTTTACATTATCATTATTATTATTATTATTATTATTATTATTATTATTATTATTATTATAACTCAACTCCAGCACGCTTCACCTTGCCAAGCAGTTTTCAAAATAATCGAACGGAAAAATGAAAAAATTTAGGAAGAGAAGTCGAGTAATATACAGACAAAGATATATAAAAATCAACAAAACGTCAATATAATGAGGCATCGGCAAAAACACTTTTTAGCCTTTTACTTTACACTCTTGTTGCCCAAACACTCCCTTTTTTCGCTCTCTAAAGCACTGAATGGCTGAAAATGGCCCAGTGCTTGGCACGATAGCAGAATTTTCGTAATTACTCATACCAATCAATAAACAGTAATGACGGGTTAGGAAATTAGATCAGCCAATTACAAAAATCGCATGTCACTTAAATGCCAGTAAAATTAGATTTTATAGTTTATTATTCAAAGTGAGTATACTTTTGCATTTCCCGCAAGGGCGGTGGGGGGGCAGCTGGGGGGGCGCCGGTTAGTGCCATCAGTTCGCCTCATGCGTGGTGCACTGTAGGCATTACTTAAGGTTCTTTGCACCGTCCCTTCGGCCCCTGGCTGTAAATTCTTTTATTCCTTTTACTGTACCTCCATTCATATTCTGTCTTCCGTCTTACTTTCCACCCTCTTCCAACAATTGTTTCATAGTGCAAATGGGAGGTTTCCCTCCTGTAACTTTGTAACCTTTTACTCACAATTTTCCTTTCAGCGCTGAATGACCTCATAGGTCCCAGCGCTTGGCCTTCATCCTAGGTTGTATATTCTGTTGTATACTTTTTTGTATTCGTCATGGCAGTTTGATAATTAAATTCTAATGTGAACTTTAAGAGAGTTGAATGCCCACAATTAAAAAAATGCAATATGAGTATTTAAAAAAAATTATCAAATTCAATAACCCACTTAGTAAAACTGTGTAGCGTGTGTCACTGGTAATGAGCATTGATATATGAAACTACTTGATTTAGCATTGCCAGCACATCAACTGCGCATAATGCCAGATTTAGAGTCATAATGTCAAAACATATACAAAAGATTGTTATCATTCATGAGGCGCACACATTCATGTAGTGCAGGCACACGATGCCTTTAGCTTGCTACGCAAGCGTTTGCCGAACAGAACTCGTTTGAAGATTTCAAAGGAGCCGGTGACACACGGTTTTGTTTATTTTCTATTTTTAATTTTTTTTTTACAGTTCCAGTAACGCCATCATCGTGAATATCACCATAGGTAAAGCCACTGAACATCAGAGTTTTATTGTTTCCGGTTATTGCAATACTTCCTTCCAGACATAGGTTCCTTCCAGACGTAGGTTCCTTCCAGACATAGGTTCCTTAGGTTCCTTCCAGACGTAGGTTCCTTCCAGACATAGGTTCCTTAGGTTCCTTCCAGACATAGGTTCCTTCAAGACGTAGGTTCCTTCTTCCAGACGTAGGTTCCTTCCAGACGTAGGTTCCTTCCAGACATAGGTTCCTTCCAGACATAGGTTCCTTCAAGATGTAGGTTCCTTCTTCCAGGCATAGGTTCCTTCCAGACATAGGTTCCTTCCAGACGTAGGTTCCTTCCAGACATAGGTTACTTCCAGACATAGGTTCCTTCTTCCAGACATAGGTTCCTTCCAGACATAGGTTCCTTCCAGACATAGGTTCTTTTCAGACATGGGTTCCTTCCAGACGTAGGTTCCTTCCAGGCATAGGTTCCTCTCTTGGGGACGTGACAGAGAATGACGTTTTATCCTCGCTACATTTCTCGGCGAGGATTATTATTTTGAGCAGTTATCCTATGTATCTTGTATCTTCGTTACGGAGGAGGGCCCCCTTGAACAAATTTTTAATCGTATACATATGCAGTTATGCAGTATGTGTGTATGTATAGGTAGTATATGTGAATAGATATGATTATATATATATATATATATATATATATATATATATATATATATATATATATATATATATATTTATATTTTTAGATATTCGTCATATGAAACTCCTTTTAAACTTATTTAGTAATTTATTCTTTAGTTTCCTTTTTTTTATAATTTATTACGGCGTCCATTACCTAGATGTTGTGACGCCATTTTAGTAGCCATCATCAATCAATCAATCAATCTCTCCCATTAATCCTTTTTTTTTTCGATTATTGTAATGAAAGATTCATGATTCCCCGGTGGATTAGCTAATCCAGGTTCGGTTCCAGGGCATATCTATGGGATGGATTGAGTTCCCTTTTTATTTTCCGTATTTTCTTTCCTTCTACTTTCCATCATATTCATCATTTCCTCCTCCTCCTCCTCCTCCTCCTCCCTCTTCTTCTTCTTCTTCTTCTTCTTCTTCTTCTTCTTCTTCTTCTTCTTCTTCTTCTTCTTCTTCTTCTCTGAAGGAAGCTATGCAGTAGATTCACACCTTGTTTACAGCGACTGGGTTATTAGAAATTCAGAGCGGTTCTTTGATGCCCCGCCGTGGTTCCTAAGCTTTGTTGTTTGTGCGCCCGACTGTTACTAATTGGTACCATCTTCATGACTTCTGGTACCATTGCTCGTAGCGTTTTGCTGTTGCTCGCAATTGGGAGTCGCCCTCCCCGCTGACGGGAGGGAGCAGGAGTATATAATATATATATTATATATATATATATATATATATATATATATATATATATATATATATATATATATATATATATATATATATATATATATATATATATATATATATATATATATCATTACAAGACTGTATGTAACTATATATACATATAAGATTGCCCATTTAATAAGTGCATTTTTAACGCTGGGAAGATTTTATCACATAGTTACAATTGTTCTGTGAAAAATCATTTTAGTAGACAGTCTTGTACTAAAAAGATATATATTCAGACTGGATGGTATCTAATATATATATGTTTTTATTATATATAGTTACAAGCTTTCTTGGGCAAACAGTCCACATATACGGATACTTTGATAATGTGGACTGTTTGTCGAAGGAAGACCTCATTCAGACTGGATGGTAACTTTTTTCTTTCTTGGAAATAAATACGGATACTTGATAATTGGATACCATCCAGTTTGAATGAGGTCCAGTTTTTAGTAATTCCACATACATGTATGTATGTTTATATATATATATATATATATATATATATATATATATATATATATATATATATATATATATATATATATATATATCAGGCAGGGCAGCCGATCGAGACCACAGGTATACCCCAAAGCCAAATCAAAAGTCCTTCAAAGAAGGCATCGTGCTTACCCCATACACAAAAATGGGAAAAAGCACGTTAAAAGAAGAAGAAGATATATATATATGTGTGTGTGTGTGTGTGTGTGTGTGTGTTGTGTGTGTGTGTAATTTTGTCGTAGGTGAGGATGGCAGCTGTCGCTTAGCGCTGGTTATGCATCGAAATACTAACCAGCTCCAGTGTTGCTAACGTCGTTGATCGAGTGAGCAGCACGCATACATATACACATATATAGTATATACATACACTTTTATATATATATATATATATATATGTATATAGACATAGATACACACATCCACAGTATATTTAAACCCTATCCCTCATACAAACAAAACACACACACACACACACACAAACATCTACTAAACAGCAAATAGCGACGTCTAATTTGCCGAATGACTACAGAGAAGTCGCCGGAAGGAAGCAGACACCTCACCCCTTGTCTTGGGATGAAAACCCTCAACATTTTTCTGCACTTCGATCTCTGTCTGTCGTCACTGATTTTAAGTGGAGTAGAATCGAACCAGTCTTCCAGATGACTGAGAGATGGAAAACTGAGTAGAAGTCACGCACATCAGCCGTTTGATTTTTTTATTCCGTTCAGTGATTCCGTTTCCCACGTTAACAAGTTTACCTCTCTTTGTAGTTAAAAATTGAATAGATGAAATCGAAAGGATATTTTATCCATTTGTTAATAACGTGGATAATGTTAGAAAACATGGATTTCTCGTGCAGCTTTTTTTTTTTTTTTTTTGTGGGTATAACCGTTTCCAATATTTGCATTTAAAACCAAAGGTCAGTCATTAGGGTATTTAAAATTTTGTATATTTCGGCATACAAAAATTATTGACGAATATTTGGCCAAATTATAGTACATGAAATATACTGCAAACTCAGTATTTAATAAAACATTTTGCAAAAATATATTCAAAATTGTTAACTTTGTAAGCACCGACTATTAGTATTTGTATGGTATTATCATTTTAAATGAGAATTTTGTGTCCATACACACACACACACACACACACACATATATATATATATATATATATATATATATATATATATATATATATATATATATATATATATATATATATATATATATATATATAAATATAAATTCTTAATAAGTTTAATAATTCTCTTTATATATACAATTGTTAATAAGTTTAATAGTTCTTTATAGTATATGCCATGCCAGTTCATATATATGCCATATCATTCAGTCAATTTATTGCAATTTCACCACAGTAGCTAACCCCAATGGTAAGCTCAGACCGCAGGACCTAAGGTCATGTCTGATGGCGATGACCTCTATAACGAATAATCTCTCATCATGCAATTTAGATCACTCGCTGAGGCCGATAGCCGAGAGTGAAGAAAATGACTCGGACTGGGCGCAAGAATTAGGAAAACGGGACCAAGATAAACAAATGATGCACAGAGAAGCGATTCACGTCTTCAGAATCCAGGTCCTTCTCTGGGAACGCATTTGCTGTCTCATGAAAGACAGCGCACGATTTTGTGTGGGAGGGAATCGGGTGAAATGGTTGGAAAGATGAACAAGAACGCTGCCACAATGACTGCTTTATTGTAAGTCATTTGGGGTCACATGTTGGAGAGGTATGATAAATATAAACAACAGCGCTTCAGTCGCGTCTGGCAACAATAACAGTTAGAATAATTACTTTCTCTTCCTTCCTATTGAACGCCATATTCTTTGGAAGCTTGAATGTTAAGTCAATGGCCCCTTTGGTGGGTTTGTTCCATATGAATAGAGTTCGTCTTCTGAATAATAATAATAATAATAATAATAATAATAATAATAATAATAAGGGGGTAGTGCCGTCAACAAGTGCCGTCAGTACACCTCACGCGGTGCACTGCAGGCATCACTTGAGGTTCTTTGCAGCGTCCCTTCGGCCCCTAGCTGCAACCTCTTTCATTCATTTTTATCGTACCTCCATTCGTATTCTCTTTCTTTCTTCTTACTGTCCACCTTCTCCTAACAATTGTTTCTTAGTGCAACTGCGAGGTTTTCTTCCTGTTACGCCTTTCAGACCTTTGTAGTATAAATTTCACTTTCAGCGCTGCATGACCTCTCAGGTCCCAGCACTATATTCCAATCCATGCCACCTTTGTAGCCCGACGGCATCTCGCATCGCTAGATGGTCGTTAATCGAAGTACTGACCGGAGTCGTCTTACATGGCCTTAACGTCTGTGATAATCGGCGCAGTGAAGTCTCAGCTTACGAAAAACATCTTAACGAGACGTCAAGGAAATGACGCGCGCTCAGCACGCAATATTTAGGGCAATAAAAGCTATTAGGCACTAATGAGTAAACCGGTTTCTTTATTCGTTGTCGGAGGAGGAGGAGAAGAAGAACAGCTTCTTCCTCAACGGGGCACTGTTCCCCTCGGCTTTCACAGGGGAGCTGGTGGCCGAATTCCCCAAGGTTACGGAAGTATTTCTGATAACGACTGTCATGCTGGTAAGGGAACAGACCAGTTACCACAAAGTGACGGGTTTTCACTGATAGTCCGAGGAGAGAGAGAAAGAGAGAGAGAGAGAGGGGGGGGGGAAAGCTGGGGGTTTGAGGGTGTGGACGGTGTGGGGATTTGGTCCGGTTGAGAGAGAGAGAGAGAGAGAGAGAGAGGAAAGGTGGGGAGCTGGGGTTTTGAGAGAGAGAGTAGGGGTGGGGAGCTGGCGTTTTCAGGGTGGGGTGGGGCCAGGGTGGGGATCTGGTCTGGTTGAGAGAGAGAGAGGAGGGGGTGGAGGAGCTGGGGCTCTGAGAGAGAGAGTTAAGAGGGTGGGGAACTGGGGTTTTGAGGGTGGGGTGGGGTCAGGGTGGGGATTTGGTCTGGTTGAGAGAGAGAGAGAGAGAGAGAGAGAGAGAGGGAGGAGGGTGGGGAGCTGGGGTGGGGAGAGAGAGAGAGACTAGGGGTGGAGGAGCTGGTGTTTTGAGGGTGGGGTGGGGTCAGGGTGGGGTTTTGAGAGAGAGAAAGTGAGAGGAGGGTTGGGTCAGCTGGGGTTTAGAGAGAGAGAGAAGAGAGGAGGTTGGGGAAGCTGGGGTTTTGAGAGAGAGAAAGAGAGAGACTAGGGGTTATGAGGGTGGGGCCAGGTTGGGGATTTGATCTGGCCGATAGTGAAGGAGAAAGTGTAACAAGAGGAAAATAATAGATCTTGCAAATTAAAAAAAAAAAAGGATAAAATAAAAAACATATCTGAATCAGGACCATTAAAATGCAACCATGAGCTCCTTCATAAGTCAGAAGCATTATAAAAGCATTCTTGAAGTCCCGCGATAAGTGAGAAACGTCCGATAACGAATCCTGATTTCCACATTAAGTGAGGAGCTTCAGATAATGCCATTCTGAACTCCACACTCAAGATTACAAAGGGGAAGTTTGTGCTAACGGATTATTATTATTATTATTATTATTATTATTATTATTATTATTATTATTATTATTATTGTTGTTGTTGTTGTTGTAACTGTAGCCGTAACCATACCGTCAAAAATTACTTAGTATATATAAGAGAGGGTCCATATTATTATTATTATTATTATTATTATTATTATTATTATTATTGTTATTATTATTATTATTATAACTGCACCCATACCCATACCGTTGAAAATGACTTAGTATATAAGAGAGGGTCGATATTATTATTATTATTATTATTATTATTATTATTATTATTATTATTATTATTATCATTATTATAACTAACCATAACCATACCGTCAACAATTGTTTAGTATATATGAGAGGGTCGGTATTATTATTATTATTATTATTATTATTATTATTATTATTATTATTATTATTATTATAACTGTATCCATAACCATAACGTCAACAATTTCTTAGTATATAAGAGAGGGTCAATATTATTATTATTATTATTATTATTATTATTATTATTATTATTATTATTGTACCCATACCCATACCGTTAAAAATGACTTAGTATATAAGAGAGGGTCGATGTTATTATTATTATTATTGCTATTATTATTATTATTATTATTATTATTATTATTATTATTATTATTATAACTATACCCATACCCACACCGTAAAAATGACTGAGTATATAAGAGAGGGTCGATATTATTATTATTATTAGTATTATTATTATTATTATTATTACTCTTGATATGTTATCTTTTACGGAACAAGTCTAAATCATAAGATTGACAAAGCTTGCTTACCGGTACAGAAACAGAGGTGCAGCCTGCCTCTAAATATGATTAAAAATGAGGCAAAGTTATTGATTACAAAATATATATATATATATATATATATATATATATATATATATATATATATATATATACTATATATATATACATATATATATATATATATATATATATATATACATATATATATATATATATATATATATATATATATATATATATATATATATATATATATATTATAATTACAGTATGTCAGTTCAAAGTCAGGAAGAAGGGTACAGGAGAATGATAACTGTGACGTATTTTTATTTCTAGATTATAACAAGAAAAATCTGGATTGTTTTTTTACCGTCACTGTTTCTGTTTCCGTTTGAAGAAAGGAATGCTTATAAAAAAAACCTTGTGCACGTTCCAAGGCCGAACGGTAGAACTGTAGAAGTTTTAGGAATCGCTTAGCCAATAAGAGTTATAACCGAGAGAAATCATGAATAGAGGGCAATCAAAAAAAAAAAATTAAATTCACATAAAAAGCCAACGCGGATGAGATTCTTTTAGTTTTTTTTTTTTTTTTTTACAAGAATCGTACACTTCATCAGGTGACGATTAGCAGTGGTAAATTTATAGCACATGCCGTAAGAAGGAAATGGAATGGCGAGTCATTTTTCAGGTCAGACGAGTGGGCCTTTGCAACGGCACCTCCTTTTTTTTTTTCAGGTCAGACGAGTGGGCCTTTGCAACGGCACCTCCTTTTTTTTTGGCATGATGGTTGTTCGTTGTTCTGTACTCTCCGTATAGTTTTCTTATTATTTATTTTTCTTCGCATCTGTTGGTTGCACTGTAAGCATTGTAGATTTATAACTTTAGCTTAATTTATTTTTTTCTTTTATAATAAGTGAGATTCCTTCTTTCTGTATTTCCCTTTACCTCCTCTTACTTCTTCCTAATGAACACCTAAATATTCTTTGGAAGCTTGAATTTCAAGTCAGTGGCCCTGAATAATAATAATAATAATAATAATGAATAATAATAATAATAATAATAATAATAATAATAGCCTACACCCGTAAGCCTTGCAACGCCAGAATGAAAATGATGTGACATTTTTATAAAGAAGAAATTTGAATTCATACCCTCATCTGTGTACAAATGAAATTAACAACTATATATATTTTTTTCATAAATGATAACAGTACATTTTCTATGTCAAAATTTGCGGTGGTTTCTACGAATAATAATAATAATAATAATAATAAATATTATTGTTATTATCATTATTTTCAACTACGCACCTACTGTAATCCCTGTGAGGGGTAACCCAGTTAAGCACACAAATGGTATCTGATGACCGGAAACGATTCAGAGAAGATGCCCGGATTTCGGGCATGGCCCTCTCTCCCCCTTCCCCTTACACACACACACACACAAACACACACACACACATACACATGGGCATCATTTCCCAGTAAGTCAAGGTTCATTCCGAATGACATCAGTCCTTTGTTTGTTTATATCGCACTTTCACGTGCAATTAGAGAGAGAGAGAGAGAGGTGGGGAAGATGGTTATGCAAGAAAGGAAAGAAGAATGGGCCAATATAACAAAATATTCAAGGAACGATGAATGCAAAGAGAGAGGGTAAGAGGTGGGGGAACAGAGAAGAGAGAGAGAGAGAGAGAGAGAGATCTTTATTTCTCTGGGGTGAGTTCTTGCAACTTATTTGCCCAACAAGATTTCCACATGTTGACGAATATTTTTCTCAAGAAATCTACTATTGTTATATAATAATCATAATTTCGCTAAGTTTGAGTGACTCATTACACAGCGGCTGCGGTTCTGTTTAATCGTTGTAAGGTTTAATAAGAATTGTCGTTCTGTACATAATAAGCAAATGTAATTGCGCTCTTTGTTGAGACTGATTTCCTTAATAGTTTTAAGGTAATGTATACAGTAATATATACACACGTATGCATTTATAGATATATATACATGTATGCATGTGGTATATATAAATACATAGAGAGAGAGAGAGAGAGAGAGAGAGAGAGAGAGACGCACACACATCCATAGATACATATATATATGTGTGTGTGTATGTATGTGTATACACATACATGTATACATGCATACAGAGTATGTACACGTTCTGCAAAGTCCAACGACAAGAAAATCATTGGCGAGTACCAGAAAAATACTAAGCATCGTTTTCATTTTGTGTGACGCCCTCAACGCAAATAACTACTGTAGTCATCTTCTGTTTAATTTTTCCTTTCTGTAATTGAGCATTCAGTTTCCCCAACTGCCTATTACAGCGATTCACCATCTGACTTTATCAGGACGCCCCAGGAACGCCGGATGTGATTCTACGTCCTGTTTCGTCACGATAGAACTTTGATGACGGCCTTCGTTTGAACAACGGTGTAATTAGGTGAACTGGGTTCCCCGACGATGCTGCTCCCACTGTTTTCTCTTCTCTTTTGCAATGATTTTGCATTCTCTGACTGCGTGTGATTTCATGATACGCATTATTTTTGGGAACCCTGAGGTCACGCCGTTCTCAGGCCCTCATCGAGGAGGAGGAGGGGATAAGTCTTGCAACAGACCTTAGAGGTATTTAGAACTCGCCTAGGTCATGATTAGACCAAGCTGTCATACTGGTACATTTTGCGGCATCTTTTAAAAGTGCCTTGAAGGGCAGCTTCAGGTTCACATCCTGTAGCCAAGGACTGGATTTCTGTTGTTGTTGTTGTTGTTGTTGTTGTTGTTGTTGTTGTTGTTGTTTAAGATTAAGCCAGCTGTATGCCAGCACGGGCTCTTGCTCCTTCACCAGCCCGTAAAGGATTGGCACTTTCGTTTCGGCGTGAACTCTGTCAAGTCATGTTTCATCTGAGGGCACTGTCAATTCAAATGCTTGCACCAGGACCACTGTCAGTCCTCGCTAGTAGAGTTATATTGGATGGCATTTTTTAAAAATGACTTTCTCCTTTAATGTTTTTTTTTTTTGTTTAGGAAAGAGACACATGTCCTTGAAACTTAATGTTGATTCTGATAAATATGTGTCGGTAGTGATGATTGCATAACAAAGTAAGCATTTTAAGCGTCTGACAAAAATAAGCGGGCTGTGTGTGACATATTGTGAATACAAAGATATATAGTTACATGCCACTTAAGTCCCTTAACCAGCCTGTTCTCCCCCCCCCCCAAAAAAAAAATAAGTAAGAGCAAGACTAGTGCTGGGCACCAGATGGCATAATGAAGCCACTATCAAAACAGGAAATGTTATAAATAGTCAGCCTTTGTTCACCTGATATCAGTACTTCTGATTTTCTTATTTCCCAGTTTTAATATCTGTTCAAATTTTAGAGGGACTATTGTCTTCACCTATAAAGCGTTCTTTACGTTCTATGACTGGAAGGATTTTGCCCTCAAGATAAACAAGCCAAGCTACGGAAATAGCTGCTGAAATGCAAAAACTTCCGTAACAATAAAGGTATCTTTTTCCCAAAGATATCACAAAAAAATGTGGCATTAATTTATTCTAAGGATTTCTTTTTCCATGGATGTTTTTGATTTACATAGACTTCTTTTGGATAAAATGAAATTGAAATTTGCGGAAATATAATACTGAATCGAAATTAGTCATTAATACTCAAGCACTAGCGGATACAGAAAAATTTCATGGGGGGCGGGCACCAATTTTCACTTTATATATATACATGTATATATATAACAATAATCTTAATGATAATGATGCTGATATATATATATATATATATATATATATATATATATATATATATATATATATATATATATATATATATATATATATATCAGTATTATTATCATTAAGATTATTCTTATTATTATTTTTTAACATTTTGTTATTTCTGTAATAGACTTTTTATTTTTTCCCATTTTTATATTTCTCATTTATGTCATTGTTATCTAAATCTTCAACATCATTATTTTGTCATTGTTTTTCATGGTAGGGGCACGTGCCCAGGTGCCCCCCTCCCCCGGAACCGCTAGTGTACTCAAGGCTTCTGCCAAGAAAAAGAAGTGTAACGTAGAGGTCTTTCCAGTATGGGGCGTGGCACTTTGTATCTGACTAATTTGTGAACATAGATTAGCATGTAGACCTGCCTAACCTAGAACTAGTCTAGAAAATTATGGTTATTTTCAGCAAGCCAGTCACCTTCAAACACTGTACATGAAAGATCTCTCAGGAAGGCCGTCAGAATTACCCAAGTCACAGCTAATGACCAAAGCGTTTTCAGACATATAGGTAGTTTACCCCAAAACAGGTAATTTGTTCAAAGTGCAAAGGCTGGTGTGGGAGAGGCACCCTCAGTGCCCTGGAATGTTGAACAGCCCCCCCCCCCTTGAGGAGGATGTCGCGCAATTGCAACTTCAAAAGTTCAAGCGAAGATGCAATGCGTCAGTGCCCTAATGCTATTCTTCTTGCATTTTAATACGTTTTTAAATATATTGATTTGTTAATTTATTTTTTTCTCTTTAATAAGTGAGATCTCTTTCTGTGTTTTCCTATACCTTCTGTTACTTCTTCCTCATGAGCACCGTATTCTTTAAAAGCTTGAGTTTCAAGTCAGTGGCCCCTTTGGTGGGCTTGTTCCATATGGATAGGGTTCATCTTCTGAATAATAATAATAATAATAATAATAATTAATAATAATAATAATAACAATCATCATCATCATCATCATCTGTTACTTCTTTCAAATGAATGGAAGTGGCCCCTTCGGTTGGCTTGTTCCATACAAATAAGGTTCATCTTCTAAATAATAATAATAATAATAATAATAATAATAATAATAATCATAATAATAATCATCATCATCATCATCTTCTGTTGCTTCTTTCAAATGGCTGGAAGTGGCCCCTTCGGTTGACTTGTTCCATACGAATAAGGTTCATCTTCTAAATAATAATAATAATAATAATAATAATAATAATAATAATAATAATAATAATAATAAATTCTACCTAAGACCCGAGAAAATGCAAAAAAAAAAAAAAGCAGAAAGGTGAAAGTAAAACGGGGTCTAACTTATGCCCAATTTAGCCGAGGGATGCCTCCGTAGGGGACCCATACGGCAGGAGATTGTCCTGTCAAGTAACGCCTGGGTGGAACTGCTCTCGAGGACCACGCCCCTGTGACCTATCGAAAGGTTTAGCGACTGGGCAGCCAGTAGTCCGGAAACCATGCAGTGGGGTCAAGGAAGCTCTCCGCACCGTTTCATAAGGTCAAGTCGGAGAGTCGTGGACGTGAAATTTGTAAAATGATGTGGGGTTTAATTTTTCGTACAAATTGAATCATCGTTTTTTTTTCGCTGCTGATTCATAGAGGGCGGGAGTACTTTGGTGTTGAGAAATTATTTCTTTTTTTCTGTTTCTTTTTATTAAGCAAGTCTGTTAGGTAATCCTGTCATTTTTCTGCTGGGTGCAACAGGTATTTAGTGTTTGATGGTAATGAGTGAAAAAAGTAAAAAGAATATATATAACATACATTTATTTACCCAGAGGGCGGGAGTACTCGGGTGTTGAGAAATGATTTAATTTTTCTGTTTCTCTTTTTTTTTCCAAAGCAAGTCTGTTAGGTAATCCTGTCATTTTTCCGCAAAGTGCAACAGGTATTTAGTGTTTGATAGTAATGAGTGGGAAGTAAAAGAATATATATACATCTGTTTATTTACCCACATTTACATATGTATATATATATATATATATATATATATATATATATATATATATATATATATATATATACATATTTATATATATATAATATATTATATAAATGTGTGTTTGTTTGTATATATATATATATATACAGTATGTATGTATATATATATATATATATATATATATATATATATATATATATATATATATATATATATATATATATATATATATATATATACACACACACACACACACTCGCACATACCCACAAGTACAGTATATCTTCTGTTTCAAATGTTTCAGACGAAAGCTGAGTATTTAATAGGCTACAATATTTGGTCTTGAGCCAGATAAACAATGCTATTTTAAGACAATATGGAAATTGTCGTGCGAGGTGGCGTCATTTAATTCTCAGCTGAAGCTGTTGATTTTTTTTTTTTTTTTTTTTTTTTTTCTTCTGTGCTCATAGAATCTGCCCCCGTAGGGGGCTAGTGCCGTCAGTGCGCCTCAAGCGGTGCAATGTAGGCATTACTTAAGGTTATTTGCAGCGTCCCTTCGGCCCCTAGCTGTTGCAACCCCTTTCATTCCCTTTGCTGTACCTCCGTTCATATTCTCTTTCTTCCATCTTGCTATCCACCCTCATAGTGCAACTGCTTGGAGGTTTTCCTCGTTTCAAACCTCTCTACTCTCTGTTTCCCTTTCAGTGCTGAATGACCTCATGGGTCCCAGGCCTTGCCCTTTGTCTTAAATTCTATATATATATATTCTATTCCACATAGAATCTGCCTTAAGATTTATGCAGGGCGTCGCGCGAGTCCCACCCGGATGCGCCGGCATTCCTAACTTTGTCACTTCCTTATTCGAATGGGTATCTTGTTGGTCTCCTTGGATACTAAGAGGCGGCTCGCCCTCAGGTGTGTTGCTAATCAGATACCATCGAGTTAAGAAGCGCCAGTGAATGTAATGAGCAACTGCTGTGGGTAATTATGGGTATTATGACTGAGGAAGAACAACGACTTGGAATCGCTATGGTACTTACGCTCGGCTCTGTTATTTTATATATATATATATATATATATATATATATATATATATATATATATATATATATATATATATATATATATATATGTGTAGATATATATATATATATATATATATATATATATATATATATATATATATATTTATTTATATATATTGTGTATATAGTGTATATAGGCTATGTATATTACTTCAACATCTACATGGACAATAGTCATCACCACTTCGTGTAGAGTCACGTTTAATTTTTTACCACTTTCATTTGAAATCCAGTTAACATTTTATTTAGGAAATAATCTTAATTTGAGTCTGATTGAATTCCTGTTAAGAGATGTTTTATTTGATTTGACTTATGAACTGGTTACTCTTATGATGAGATTCCTGTCACGAGGTCATTCTTAATTGGGGTACATATTCCGCTGGTTTTATGCCTCTGCTACGCTCTACTAAGCTTTGTTAAAGGCTTCAGTGACCCTTGTTTTCATTTGAAAGGCAATTTTTTTTTATTTTGCTTTGGACAGGCTTGAGTGGTGTAAGTACTTATGGCATTTCATTTTGTGCAATTGCGATACTCCTTAATCTATCAACTCTTATAAAATTTTGAGTTCCTTTCGGAGGGAACAGGCCTCTGGGTTCGTAAGTTATATGTTATTCTTATTTTTATGTATTTAGTTATTTCTTTGCTGCGGGAAGTTTGGATTGTATTAAAATGTGCTGAGTGATTGTCATTCGATGCCATTGTTTTCATGTACTAGTGGTATACCAATTTTACTTAATATTTAATCAACTATAAAAATTACCCCGTAGAGGCGTAGAGGGATAGTGCCGTCCGTGCACCTCACGCGGTGCACTGTAGGTATTACTTAATGTTCTTTGCAGCGTCCCTTCGGCCCCTAGCTGCAATCCCTTTCTTTCCTTTTACTGTACCTCCGTTCATAACCTCTTTCTTCCATCATGCTATCTACCCTCTGCTAACAATTGTTTCATAATGCAACTGCTTTGAGGTTTTCCTCTGTTACACCTTTCAACCTTTCTACTCTCAATTTCCCCCTAATGATGAATGACCTCATAGGTTCCAGCGCTTGGCCTTTGGACTAACTTCTGTATTCCAACTATCAAAGTTAGAGTATTCATCCAGAGTTTGGGGACAGCATTATAAAACCCTACGCAGCGACATATACCATGGGAACTATACTTTACAGTCGATAAACGTCTCTCATTTACGCAGTATCTCATTTACGCACTTACTGCGTAAATAGTAACTGAGGAATAACAACCCGAGAAAAAAAAACTATTCACTAATAAATAATTCAGGAATGGTGGGTATTACGTCACATCGAAATATTTTCGTGTACGCACGTGTGGGGCGTAAAGAGGCAGCAATCATGCAATTGCGTATTCATATCTAAAATCTGCCGTTTGAAGGTCAAGAGGACTGGCCCGGACGACTGTCAAATTTTTTAACGTCAACGCCACGTGGCTGGATTGGGTGTCATGTTTTCTTGGATTGTTTCGTCTGTTATGTATATATATATGTATGTATATTTATATATATATATATATATATATATATATATATATATATATATATATATATATATATATATATACATACATATATATATATATATGTATATATATATATGTGTATATATATATATTATTTTATAAATATATATTATATATTCTTGAATATAAGAAAATACAAGGTGTATCTTGAAATATAAGAAAATATCAACATATGAAAACAATGACATATATATATATATATATATATATATATATATATATATATATATATATATATATATATATATATATATATATATATAGAGAGAGAGAGAGAGAGAGAGAGAGACAGACAGACAGACAGACAGACTGTTTTTACATACACCCTGACATTTTCTCATATTCACGAATATTATTACCGTTTAATATGCAATTCACTATACCTCGGGAATAACTCACACCCAAGGAGAATTACAATAATAAGTGCTTCGCCCGCGGCAGGAACGCTGTCTATCGTTGTTTCTGAAGCAGTCATCTATTCGAATCCTGCTGCGGACGGAGCACTTTTTTTATATATATATATATATATATATATATATATATATATATATATATATATATATATATATATGTGTGAAGTAAAGGGAAACAATGGAGTACTGCAAGGCCTTTCGACTAGTCTGCTAAGTAAAGGACAAGAAGTCGAAAGGCCTTGCAGTGCTCCGTTGTCTCCCTTTCCTTCGTTGATTTTGTCTTTATTTATATATATTCATCACGTTCCATATTGTTGTGATTCAGTTATATATATATATATATATATATATATATATATATATATATATATATATATATATATATATATATATATATATATGTATATTTATGTGTGTGTGTGTGTGTGTGTGTATATATATATGTGTGTGTATATATATTAAGTTTATCACATACACAACTGTTCTGTGCATTAGTAAAATTACTAACAGGACCTCATTCAAACTGGATACTTGAAAATGAGGACTGTTTGTCCAAGAAAGCTTGTAACTTTTTCTGAATAAATACTCCGTAAGATACCATCTGGTTTGAATGAGGCCCTGTTAGTAATATATATATATATATATATATATATATATATATATATATATATATATATATATATATATATGTGTGTGTGTGTGTGTGTGTGTGTGTGTGTGTGTGTGTGTGTGTGTGTATGGCCCAGACAACACTTGCAAACTCGAATCGTTGAATAACAAAATTTTTTTTCTCGGAAATCTTCAAATCATCGGGTGATCACTACATCACCGGCGTTGATATCTCTTTCCAGACACGGAAGAGAAATTTCCCAAGAGCAAAATTTTGAAACAGTGGCTGAGTAGGCCGTACTGAGGCAAAATCTATGTGCTGTCAAGAGCACCACACAGACTTTAGCACGGCGATAAAGATAGAATCGAAAGAGGCACTTGGAGAAGATTCTGCAGAGTATAAGGAATCAGTTGCCCGATCTGTGTGAAAGGGGCGTATGAGCTCGCGTAAATTCCTTGACTTAGCGATACCTTGCGTGGTGTGCCGCTAATCGTTCTTAAAATTCTGGTTGAAGCTTTTCAGTATGATACGTGTCCATAGATATTAAGAAATCGAGAAGTCACGAGGTCGTTGCATACTGGCAGTTGTATTGACACGTTATCGATGTTCTCATTTTTTTATGGATTTTAAATTTTTTAATGTCATTTTTGTTTACATTTATTTATTGGAATGAATTGCTTGTGCATTTTATTCAGGCCTGATTTTTTCTTGTTCCGTAGAAATTTGTGTACGTTACGAAAAATGAATAATAATGATAACGATAATAAATAACTTTAGCATTCTATAGGAACTACATGAATTCCTTAGCTTAATGTAAATAGCCAATTAGACATATTATTAAAACGATATTCGTGCAATAGACCTCAGCCCTGATTTACAAATTAGATAACGTCTTCTTTGGGTTAGCCGTTGTCAACTTTCTCCGAATCTTCATAAATTGGTGAATTCATTTTTTTTTTGCAGTTACAAGAGTCAAGACAATCTTTGCAACTGAAAAAGAGACTCACTTCGTGGAAAAACGGCCCCTTTTCCAAGGTGGCTCTTCCTTACACAGAATATATCAGCTGGCATAAATGTCCGGTGCAGTTTTCTTCATAATTCACCTTCCCGTATTTTCTTCTTCACAAGAATTTGAGATAAGTTTTTTTTTTCATGGAATAGATAATTCATAATGTATATATTTATATGTATATAACATTATATATACGTATGTATATATATTTTTATATATATATATATATATATATATATATATATATTTAATATCTGTGCTATAAGAAAGTGTGTTTTACTGAGATGGCCTTTCAGTGAGGAAAAAATGTGAGGAGAAATTATGTGAGAATATATATATATATATATATATATATATATATATATATATATATATATATACTGTATATATATATATATATATATATATATATATATATAGAAATGAACACATGGGAAGGTGTTTCACTGAAATGAATTTCTGACTCTCAACGGGACCGAGCTCCGGTCTTTCGAGTGAGAGGCCAGTACATCAGCAATTCGGACGCAAAGGTCATAAAAGAAATAGTAACATAAGTACTACGTGTATATATATATATATATATATATATATATATATATATATATATATATATATATATATATATATATATATATATATGTGTGTGTGTGTTTTGTCTGTTCCATGAAAACAAAACATAAGTAAAAAATGCGCCAAAGTTTCTTCGGTGCAATCAAGTTTTCTGTACAGCCGCTACAGCATATAATCAGGGACACCAAAAATATATCTATCTTTCGGTGGTCTCGGTATAATGCTGTATGAACCGCGGCCCATGAAACTTTAACCACGGGCCGGTGGTGGTGTATCCTATATAGTTGCAAGAAGCACGATCACGGCTAACTTTACCCTTAAATTAAATAAAAACTACTGAGGCTAGAGGACTGCAATTTGGTGTTTGATGATTGGAGGGTGGATGATCAACATACCAATTTGCAGCCCTCTATCCTCAGTAGTTTTTAAGATCTGAAGGCGGACAGAATAAAGTGCGGACGGACAGACAGAGCCGGCACAACAGATTTCTTTTACAGAAAACTAAAACTGATCTTAATTTCTTCAGAAGAAAATAAGGGAAGACAAATTATGAAGAAAGCTGTACATGACTTTATGCTACGCTTAAGTATTCAGTGTAAGGCACTTTTGACCCTAACAACAAGACTAGAGTTGGTTGTTCTTCCTTTTGAATAACGCCAGGATTAATATTCCGCTGAGCTGTCGCGGTACCTCAGGAGTTGTTATGGATGCTGGCAGTTTTCTTTTATGACCATATTTTTTCTATGTTTTGTTATCCGCTCATGAGTAGATTTGTTCGTTGACTTCTGCACCTTGATCTTTTATGTCCGTCACTCAAAATCAACTTTTCTCCCGTAGAGGGGTAGTGCGTTTAGTGCACCTCATGCGGCGCATTCAAGTTCTTCGTTGGAGGGGTGGATAGAGCTGTCATCTGGCACGCTGTTGGTCCAGCGTTCGACTCTCCTACCCGGCTAATGAAGAATTAGAGGAATTTATTTCTGGTGATAGAAATTCATTTCTCGTCATAACGTGGTTCGGATCCCACAATAAGCTGTAGGTCCCGTTGCTAGGTAACCAGTTGGTTCTTAGCCACGTAAAATAAGTCTAATCCTTCGGGCCAGCCCTAGGAGAGCTGTTAATCAGCTCAGTGGTCTGGTTAAACTAAAGTATACTTAACTGTAGGCATTGCTCAAGGTTCTTTGCAGCGTCCCTTCAGCCCCTATCTGCAACCCTTTTCATTCCTTTTATAATACCTCCATTTATATTCTGCTTCTTCTATGTTGCTTTCCACTCTCTCCTAACAATTGTTTCATAGTGCAACTGCTTTGAGGTTTTCCTCCTGTTGCACCTTTCAAACCTTTTTACTCTCAATTTCCATTTCAGCGCTGAATAAAAAAAGTTAAGTATGTTTTAGTTTAACCAGACCACTGAGCTGGTTAACAGCTCTCCTAGGGGTGGCCCGAAGGGTTAGATTTATTTTACGTGGCTAAGAACCAACTGGTTACCTAGCAACGGGACCTACAGCTTATTGTGGAATCCGAACCACATAATGACGAGAAATGAATTTCTGTCACCAGAAATAAATTCCTCTAATTCTTCATTGGCCGGCCGGAAAGCTCTATCCACCCCGCCAGTGAAGAACTTCAGCGCTGGATAACCTCATAGGTCCCAGCGCTTGGCCTTTAGCCTAAATTTTATGTTCCATTCCATTCCATTCCATTCCATTCCATTCCATTCCATTCCATTCCAAAGAAAATTTACAGAAATGACGGCAGTACAAGAGAGGATCAAGACAGAATGTCTTGACCTAAGCGAGCACATATTCCACATTTCCCTTCGCGGTTTTTCTCTTTTGTTTCTCATATGGGCATCCCACCCTGTGAAAGCCTCATTTGCAAGTTAATGGGTTCCTGGGTCTGTTCAGTAAGGATGTTTGCCGTATGAATGATAAACTAACAATAAGGACATGCTCACTGGACACTTCCCATTGTTCTTTCTGTCAACCTGAGGCCCGGGGACTTTCTAGTGGGTTTCGCAGGAGAAAACCCGGGTTGGATTGCTGGCGTAGCAAGATGTTAACAAACATCAGATTTTATTAATAACTATAAGGAACAGTTTTAATATAATATATTAAATCATTGTATTGAGTAAAAAAAGCCACAATAATATAATTGAGTTGGCTGAAGAGGACCGTTGCGCAAACGGTCGAAAGCTCCCTTGTTTTTATCCCCTTTTTTGTATATATTTTTGTATCTTAAAAAATGCAATCTATCAATTATATTATTGTGGCTTTTTTACTCATTATTTTCGATCACAGTATAGTGATGCTCCACAGATAATCATTGCATTCGGAAAAAGATAACCAAGACAATGATATGTTCTGCAGGTTTGAGCTGGGTTGAAAAGGGGATGTTAGGCTACGATGACAATTATCTTGTGTATGCAAGGCATTATATGGATAGTTTAATAGTGTGTACGAACATATACTAATATATGTTGTCTCTTCCATAGTAGATCATCTGTGGGTACACCAATGCACACGCTGATTATAATTATATATATATATATATATATATATATATATATATATATATATATATATATATATATATATATATATATATATATATAATGTACATATATATTTATATAATATATATATATATTTATATATATATATATATATATATATATATATATATATATATATATATATATATATATATATATATAATACAAGTATGTGTGTATATGTGTAACCTTCACTGTCAAAGTCACGTTACCCTGGAATGATTTACACTCACAAGGAATGGTATGTAATAACCGCATGCAGTTCTCATGTAAAAATTCTGTATTTGAAAGTAGTGACAAAAGTATTATCTACATATACTGCATTATATATATATATATATATATATATATATATATATATATATATATATATATATATATATATATATATATGTGTGTGTGTGTGTGTGTGTGTGTGTGTGTGTGTGTGTGTGTGTGTGGGTGTGCGTGCGTGTGTGTGTGTGTAAGAGTGTCCGCATGTATGTGTAAATTACTATAAAGTTAAATAATTAAGGAACGTTAAAGAGTTCCCTGCTTAACGCATCGTCATTAACCTTTCAACAGGGAGCTAATGCCGTCAGTGCACTTCATGCGGTGCACTGTAGGCCAAGAGACCTTGCTGTAGGCATTACTTGAGGTTCTTTGCAACGTCCCTTCGTCCCCTAGCTGGAACCCCTTTCACTCCTTTTACTGTACCTCCCTTCACATTCTCTTCCTTCCATTTTTCTTTCCACCCTCTCCTAACAATTGCTGCACAGTGCAACTGCGAGGTTTTCCTCCTGTTACATCTTTCAATCCTTTTTCTGTCGTTTTCCCTTTTCAGCGCTGCTGACCTCATAGGCCCCAGCGCTTGGTCTTTGGCCTAAAATCTATATTCTGTATTCTATTCGTAATTAACCTTACGCCCCTCCTGTTTTGAGGTAACATAGAAACGTAAATGCAAGAGGAAGGTACATTTATTCAGCAATATTACCTACCTCCCGCAAGGGTACACTATACATACGGTAAGGGTTAGAGGGTTGTATTGTTTGTTATGCTGACAGAGTCTCTGATAGGCTTTCTTTTTCTCGGTAAAGGTACGATTTTCTGTTCTCTCTCACTCTCTCTCATCACTCAACACTCTGAACTTTCTCATGCTATTCGCGTTCTTTATCTTTCTCCCTTTTCCTATTTCTTTAAGTAGTTCCTTAACTCCCTTTGAATCGCTCTCTCAACTTCTCTAAACATTTTCTAAGCTTTCTTATATTGAATTTTGTCTCTCTCGTTCTCTCTCAGGTTTTGCTGAGCTTTGATTAATCATTCTAAGATAAAAATAATGTATAGAAATAACGAATGATTGAAAATTGATAAAAATACAAATAAATTAAAACCAATAAAGTGAATCCTTCCTCATTTTCTCTTAACCCCTCTCTCTCAGGTTTTCAGAGTTATATTTTAACTCTCTCTCTCTCTCTCTCTCTCTCTCTCTCTCTCTCTCTCTCTCTCTCTCTCTCTCTCTCTCTCAGCTCTCTCTCAGCTCTTTTTTTTTTTTAGAAGGTGGGCCTTCTCAACAAATTTTAAATCGTATACATATGCAGTATGCATGTATATATATATATATGTATATATATATTTATATATATATATATATATATATATATATATATATATATATATATATATATTTATATATATGTAGTATACAGTGTATTGATTTACAAATATCATTATATATGTGCATTTTTAAATATTTCTTATATGAAACTCCTTTTAATCTTTTTTCAAAGTTTTCTATTTAATTTTATTACGGCGCCAGTAACCTAGATGTTGTGACGCCAGTTTTAGTAACCATAAATCAATCAATCAACCAATCTCTCTCCTAGCATCTTTACAGCTCTGCTTAATTCATCCCTCCTTCCCCACCCCCTCCCCCTCCACTTTCGCTGTTTGCTGATGGCCATAACATATTTTCACACTCGTGTCGAATAAACTCCGCCGAAGACATCAACAAGAGTTATCGATCAGATTATTACTCCCGACCACTTCGACTTCCCGCGGGCAGTAATAGCCGCGATTTGCATAACTCGCAAGCACGCTTCGATTATCGATAAGCACAAATCCCGTAGCCCTGTAAGGAGAATAAAATCATTCCCATTTATCCGCTTTTTTTTCAAGGTGAGGGATGATGGAATGCTCTGTTTATTTCTCTCAGACTCTCGACTCCACGTCAATATCGGGGCTTCTGCTTTTAGGTAAACAGGGCGGAATTTATTACCCTGCCTCTTGGTGCGACCTTTGTCTCGTCATCAGGTTTTATTTATCCTCCTCAGTGTGATTTTTCTTCTTCTTCTCCTCTTCCTTCATCTTCTCCTGCCGTATGACCTTAATTGCTTCTTATGAGGGATGCTGTAGTCTTCCATACACATTGTTGATATATATATATATATATATATATATATATATATATATATATATATATATATATATATATATATATATATATATATATATATATATATATATAAAATTTTTATCACACCGTGATTTATATACAATCATGAAGTTACAAATGTCGCTTAATATCAAATTCACGCTGCCTCAGGAATATCCCCGATGGGGAATTATCGCTGGAGTTTATAAGTGATAATTGGATTGGTACTCCGATAGCTAAGTGGGAGAGCGTCGACTAGAGTCGCTGGATAAGTATCTGTGTCGTGAATCCAGACTTACCAATCCAATTATCACTTATAAATTCCCCTTCAGTGATAATTCCCCATCTGGGATATTCCCGAGGCAGCGTGAATTTGATATTAAGCGACATTTGTAGCTTCATGATTATTATATATATATATATATATATATATATATATATATATATATATATATATATATATATATATATATTAACTTTATCACTTGCACAATTATCCGTGCATTAATACAATTACTGACAGGACCTCATTAGAACCGGATGGTATCTAGCGGAGATATTTATTCAGTAGTCCCGGAAATCTTGTATATACCTTTTATTGAATAAATATCTCCGCTGGATACCATGCAGTTTTAATGAGGTCTTGCCAGCAATCAATATATATATAATATATAATATAAATCTTCACTATATTTGATAGCAGGACGGAAAGAGGTTTGGGGCCGTTTTAGTTTTAAAACTCCAAACAAGTGCGTGCCAGGTTACTAGGGAATTAAAACTCCAGCCTCAGTACATCCCATTCCCCTGGAACGAGAAACCACATCGAGACTAAAACAACGAGTAAACTACAGGCTGCTATATCACGCAACCCACATCGCAAGTCGAACCACCCGTGTGATAAGGGCACCAATCTGCTCTGCCCTGGCGAAAGTGAATGCCTGCCATGTGCCCCGGTCATGTGATTCGGTCGGGGGTATTAGAGGGCACGTTCCGTCCCCCATCCACCGAGTGCCCTTCCGTCAGCCGTGAAAAAAGAAAAGGACTAAGCTCGGGTTGTTTCACTGTTTAGTGATTAGCAGTACCATGAGTTTTCAGTTTTGGTCTCTTAGCCAGGAAGGAAAGTGCAACTGTCTAGCTGTCTATTTCTCTATTCTTGTTGTTTTGCCTTGAAGAAGCAATGTATTTCCATGGGTAAATGCTCTTGCTTCCTAGTGTATAGTAGTTAAGTACATTATGTATGCGTATATATATACATGTATACACACATTTATAATAATGATAATAATAATAATAATAATAATAATAATAATACTTATTTAATAATAGTAGTCCTCATTGTTATTTTCCTTGAAGAAGCAATGTATTTCCATGGATAAATGCACTTGCTTCCTAGTGCATAGTACTTAAGTACATTATGTATACACACATTTATAATAATAATAATAATAATAATAATAATAATAATAATAATAATAATAATAATAATAATAATAAAGGAAGGCCACCAAAAACTTCAAATTACGAGAATAATTTTATTAGCTTTTGGAAGGGAACATTCCCTTCCCCCTTTCAGATAGAAATGGTCTAAAGAACATAACGTAAATACAAGAAGATTTATTACAAACAAAGAATAGTATCCGATATCTGAGTTTTTTTTCGGTAGGTTTCCTTTATTTCATATATATATATATATATATATATATATATATATATATATATATATATATATATATATATATATATATATATATATATATTTATATATATATGTGTGTGTGTGTGTGTGTGTTTGTGTATATACATATGTATATATACTGTATATGTGTATATATATATATTCATACATACATTTATAAAATTTCGTGTTCATCCTTCTACTGCTAAATCAAAGCTGAATTCCCAACATGTATGTATGAATGTGTGTGTGTGTGTGTGTATTCAGCTGTGATTTATCAGTAGAAGGATGAACAAGGGCTATATTAATTCTTAGAAGCTTTTAATTTAACGAAGATTGAAAAGGAGATCTCGCGTGTTTTTTAAACACCCACACACACACACAAACATAAGGAATATTGATTAGAAAACAACAGGCCTTAAGGCACTGAAGAGGCAACAAAATACAAAAGCAACAAGAAAAAAGTAAGTGGAACTTGTGGCTTAAAAAGGGCGAGTTGAACCCTCGCTATGAATGAGTCATTCAGTATCTGGTAAAGTAGTTGTTTATTGCGTTGCGTATAACCAGAATTTGTCTTAAGGTCATTCATCTAAATGTTACTGAATTTCGAATGACTGATTTTTCATGGCGTGTGACGTTTCTTATTGAAAATGTTAGGTGCATCTATCTATCTTATCTTTCTGTCTCTTTTTGTACAGACATGCATAACTTTACTTATGCAAAACACGCGCAGTTAAATCCTTCGTCTCTTCATTCATGATAAATTAAAAGTTAAATCACTGAGGTCACCTTTCTCTCTGATTTGCCGTAGCGTCGCATCTAAATTCACCTCGGGTCAGTGATAGTTGAAGCTGATGCCAATTTTTATGGCCTGGGCAAGAAGATGTCGGTGCCGAACTTCTGTTTTTGTTCTTTATACAGCAGCTGTATGTTTGTGTGTATGTATATATACATATATAGTGTGTGTATATATATATATATATATATATATATATATATATATATATATATATATATTTATTTTTATATATACAAACACACAAATACATATATATATATACACATATATACAGTATATATATATATATATATATATATATATATATATATATATATATATATATATATATATATATATATATATATATATATATATATATATACGGTCAACAGGTATGGTAGAAGAAGATTATAGAAAAAAAATCCACAAGTTGGAGGTGACCCCAAATTCTTTTCCTGAGGAAGAGAAACCGAATCCAGTCAAGTTGTTCTTGAGAGAGAGAGAGAGAGAGAGAGCCATATGTCTGTTTAAGATTCTGTACATTAATTGTGAACTTCACCATCTTCGGTACCGGCAGCCAATTAAACCTTGTGCCCTGCTTTCTTAATCACGTGATTTAGAAATATGAATATTTTTGACAACTGCCTTTAATTTATTTATATACAAACATCAACAGCTAGATAGATTCCGAAAGGGAGTTGTGCCGACGGTGCACCTCATGTGGCGCACTGTAGGCATTGCTGGAGGTTGTTTGCAGTGTCCATTCGATCCTTTGTTGCACCCACTTTTTAGCCTTTTACTTTGCCTCCATTCCCGCTCCATTTCTTCCATCTTGCTGTCCAACCACTCCAACTCTCCCTTTTCACTCTTTTAAGCGCTGAATGACTGGAAGTGCCCCCGGCTTGATAGCCGAATTTTCATAAATCAGTTAAATCAGTCACCAGATAGATAGGGAGGGGAGTTTTATTATTATTATTATTATTATTATTATTATTATTATTATTATTATTATTATTATTATTATTCAGAAGATGAACCCTATTCATATGGAACAAGCCCACCAAAGGGGCCACTGACTTGAAATTCAAGCGCCCAAAGAATGTGGCGTTCATTAGGAAGAAGAGAAGGTATAGGGAAATACGGAAAGGGATCTCACTTATTAAATAAGAAAAGTATATAAAAATGTATT
>NC_089750.1:4594436-4596936 GCF_040412425.1 Macrobrachium rosenbergii | reverse complement strand
CATACATACATACATACATACATACATACATACATTACGTATAGAACATCATACATGCACCACGCATATATCCACATACTTTATACGTATATAAACACAAGAGTATGAGATTAATCAAGTATATATAGATTGCAGAAGAAAAATGCAGCTTCACGTCCAAAATCCTCACATTATTAATTCAAAACAGACAGACGAAAGTCTTACAAGCGAATTGCGTAACCAGACTTTCATCTCTCACCTTGTTGCCTTCCACCTGTTTCGTTTTGCTATGTCGTGTCTAATTCTCATTACTCTTCAGTTTCAACTGAAGCATCTTTCTTTAGCAGCTTTGGAAGGGCGGAGCCGAATCACAATTCAGCCGTATTGGACTAGCATCCATATAGGGTGTCCAATTCCGTGGGAACATTTAGAAAGTTTGGATTTTAATCTATGTGTTCTATAGGTGTTTCTGATAGCTGTCTTGCCTTATTCAGAGCACAGGTATCTTACCTTTGTCTTCTCCGTAAGGGGGTAGTTCCGCCAGTGCACCTCACGCGGTGCACTGTAAGCATTACTTCAGGTTCTTTGCAGAGTCCATTCGGGCCCTAGCTGCAACCCCTTTTTTACTGTACCTTCATTCATATTCTGTTTCTTCCATCATACTTCCCACCCTCTCCTAACAATTGAATCATAGTGCAACTGCTTTGAGGTTTTCCTCCCGTTACACCTTTCAAACCTGTTTACTGTCAGTTTCTGTTTCAGCGGCAAATGGCATCGTAGGTCCCAGCGCTTGGTCTTTGGCCCAAATTCTGTATTCTGTATTCTGTTCTGTTCTTACCTTCGTCTTAGAATTATGCTTTTATATAGTGTTTCCAAGAAAGGAAGGCGCTTCAAGCTCTTCCATCTGCTAATCTGTCGCTCACACCTCAGCGGTAGCCTGATTTAAATACTTTTCCTCACATTTGCAATTCTATTCAGTGGCTTTAAACTCTTTTTTTGGTCCAGCCAACCTGGCCTGGAGCCCAACATGTCATGGTCCATTAGAGACAATGATCGTAAAACCACAATCTCAGAGTATATTCATATAGAGTAAAGCGTTTATTTAAAAAGTTTATTTAAAAAATGAGTTAATTTTTGATGAGACAATCTGTGGCCCATCAGCGTTCTGCAGGCTTAAGCAGTCGTTTCTTCCACCACCAACATAGGATCCCTGGGGAATGATAACGTGCAGGTAGACGTCTCGTATACCTTGTCCTTGATTCTCCTATGCAAATGAGTGTACACCTGATGAATTGGCATTCTTTCCTTTCACACCTTCGCTCACTGTTAGTTTTGCTGCATCTCGCCCGGAATTCCTAATCCGGGTGCAGAAAGGTCGTTAAAAGTTGAATTATGTTAAAAGTTAAAATGATGTTAAAAGTTAAAATGATGTCAAACGTTAAAATGATGTTAAGAGTTAAAATGATGTTAAAAGTTAAATTATGTTAAAAGTTAAAATGATATTAACTGTTAAAATGATGTTGAAAGTTCAATTATGTTAAAAGTAAAAATGATGTTAAAACGTAAAATATATTAAAAGTTAAAATGATGTTAAAACTTAAAATGACGTTAAAAATTAAAATGATGTTAAAATTTAAAACGATTCTCAAACTTAAAATGACGTCCAAAGTTCAAATGAACGGCATAACTAGAATACACGAGGCGGTCATATTACAGCAAGAGGCTTTGTCGAACATGACGAAATATATATACCTGAATAAAACTGAGATCAATTCCGTATATTGCCGAGGCATGAAGTAGGCCGTCAGAATAGAAGTCTGATCAGAAATTCGCTCAAAACGACGGCAGCAAGCAGCCAGTGAATTTTAAGTCCTAAGTTCAGGGTCGGGGCTCGAAAAGGCAATGCATGTGGAACGAAGAACTCTTAAAAGACACGTGTCATAATTTATAGAAAAATATCTTTTAATTACACGAGTCGCCATCATGGTGAAAAATCCACGTTGACGTAAATGTAAGGTAATTTACAGATATCCAACCGTACATATTTACAGTGTCGATTTTTTCACCAGTAATGATAAAAAAAATAATAATAATTCATAAAACTCTCATAATAGCACGAGTCACTAATATGGTAAAAAGTCCCCGTTGATGTAAATGCAAGGTGTTTACATATTCTTAAATATGCATATTTACCTTACATCAGTGTGGATTTTTTCACCAATAATAATAATAATAATAATAATAATAATAATAATAATAATAATAATAATAATAATAATAATAAAACTCTCACAATAGCATGAGTCACTAAAATGGCGAAGAAATCCACAGCGGTGTACATGTAAATGTATATTTGAAGTATATATACAAACAAGAGCTGTCGAGAACCTGCTCGATTCTCCTTCTCGAAAGCTCTCGTTTGTATTTATATTTCTAACATATATTTACATATACACCACTGTGGATTTCTTCACGAATAATAATAATAATAATAATAATAATAATAATAATAATAATAATA
>NC_089750.1:4509436-4591936 GCF_040412425.1 Macrobrachium rosenbergii | reverse complement strand
GCATAAAAAAACAATAAGGAGACAAACAGCAGCGACTGGGCAAGTCGAATATGACCAACGGCCGCCTCTACGGAATGACGACGATTCACTTCCTAATAAGAGCTTGTCTCACTCTTCCGTCCACACCGCACACGTCCGCAGGACGCCGAGCTCATCAGAAACCCGCTGGGGAAAGGTCCCTCCGTCCTTTCCTTTTCGTGTGAATGAGAATTAAAACAATCCTGTGATCACATCCAGTCATCTCGGGCAGAAGGTAACCAACCATCGGTGGACTGCGATGCATCTTAGAGAGGAATCCTGCGCGGGATTTGCCAGAATCGCTTCAAACCGGTCGCAGTCCTTCGCGTCCTACGATCTGCACCCTCCTCGGTTTAGGGGTACTTATCGCGTGCATGCGCCGTCTTGTTCTTACATATATATAAAATATATATTATAAATATTTCTGTGGAACACGTTCTCATGTGTTTGTTTCTATATATATAAATATATATATATATATATATATATATATATATATATATATATATATATATATATATATATATATATATATATATATATATATATATATATATATATATATATATATATATATATATATATATATATATGGGCGTGAGGCTAACTGTATTGCGACAAAATTAGGAGAAAGACTAAAGACTGTCAGATTTTTTGGGGGTCAGTACGTTGTTGGCCGTTCTTCCTGGTCCTTTAAATCATACCCTTATCAAGAGAAGCCCCTTTCCTTGTCGAAACATTCCTAATTTGCATAAGGACTTCATGAGAATTAAGGATAATTATGGTCTTTTTTTTCCTTTTTTTTTTATTTACATAAGGCGTCGGAAATCAAAAGGACCTGTACGTTAACCTTTGATTTGAAGGTGCGTGCGTCTGCATTTTTTTTTTTATCTTTACTTTTGTGTACTGTACACCTCATGGGGTGCAATGTAGGTATTACTTAAGGGTCTTTGCAGTGTCCCACCCTTAGGCCCCTAGCTTCAACTGCTTTCATTCCTTTTACTGTACCTCCGTTCATATTCTCTTTCTTCCATCTCACTGTCCACCTTCTCCTAACAATTGATACATAGTGCAACTACTTTGAGGTTTTCCTCCTGTTACACCTTTCAAACTTGTACTGTTAATTTCCGTTTCAGCGCTGAATGGCCTATAGTTGTCCCAGTGCTTGGCATGTATGCCTAAAATCTATAAATCGGTCAATCATTTTGTGTACTGTACTTGTTTTTTTTTTTTAATTACGAGCTCCTCTGGGCACCATAAGGGTTGGAACGACCATTATCCACTTAAGTGAGAACTAAGAGACAGAAGGCTGAAGATAAGTGGAGAATTTTTGCAAATGAAAGCACGAGGAAGACCATTTGCGCTGCCGAGCGTTGGAGGGAATGAAGAGAGCGTTTTTCTCTTTGATTTAAGTGCCTCTTCAATCAGCGACCGTTTAGCCCAGAAGAAGCTTCTAGTACCAGTTGTTGTTAAATTAGCAGGCATTATGCCAACACGAGGTGCAGAAGTATTTGATTGAGAGGAGACGTCAGTGCGTCAACATCTTGTTTTGACATTTTATCTTTCATTAGCTGTCATTAAACGTGGGAAAGAGAATTTCTTCCCCACGTTCTTTTAAGCTAAAGTATTATTTCGACCTGGCAGTACTGCAATCTCGGTTGAAAAAAAGAAAGCCAGACTCGGTAATTCATAAGTCACAAACCAACTTTAGGCTGGAACGTGGAAAAGCGCTATCGTCTGCTCAAAGATTCCCCGATCGCCTAAGCAAATAATTTTCTGCCCATAACCAGTGGTTTGCGTTGTCGCCAACCGCGAAGATCTCCCGATGACAACACCAGCTTGTCAATGCCAGCTTCTTTAGGACGAGGGCGAAATCATCTCGGATGACAGTATGTAGCTGTATAACCTTGGCCGATGATTACAGAGTTCATCTGTATCCCCGTTCCATCTGCATTATTCAAAGGGTAGTTCCCACTGATACAATTCTGATTGTTTTGTGCATGAGCCCCAGATATCATGTGATTCAGGAGGCGTTTTTGCAAGAGGTTGATGCGGATGCGTCTGGCAGATCCAGTTTGATTTGGCTTCGGAGTTCGGAGGAAGGAGGTTTTCACCTTTGGGTGGTTTTAAGTTGTAAGCGAAACATCACGTCCACGCTGCTTTGTTACAAACGCTGTACAGAAAACTCGATTGCGCCGAGGTTCCGGCGCATTTTTTACTTGTTTTAGAAGAAAACCAAAATAACCCGTCGTATTAGGAACCAAATCCACTACTCGCTTTGACTGAGTTTCCCAATCACCGTCACAGCTCTTCAGTATCGTTCAGATCCTATTCTGCCAGGTCACATCTGCATGAATCTTCATACCATCAACCTTATGAAACACCCATGGCACAGGTATAATATATACTATATACCGGTTTACCCCGTCCTCCATGAATCACGAGAATCCGTATTTCAGCGCTTGTAAGGTATGATAACATTGGCCCTGTTCGGAGCTGGATCGTTCCAGCAGCCGCTGGATTCCAGACTGACCGAGACAGTTACAGCTTCAGGCTATGTGCGCTTCTTTTGACTTCTTGGGTCAATACGAATGTTTTTTTTTTTTTTTTTTTTTTTTTTTGTATCGGTGTTCTAATTGCTGAGAGATTCTGGATGTGTGAGCGTCTTGCATGTTTTATTATAATGCTCCACGTGTTTCGTTTTCTGATTGCGTGATTGAGTGCGCCTGTATATATGCTTTCTAATGCTCTTGTAACTTTCAAGAACTTTTTTATTTGTGATGCATTTGCGCATTAACATTCACAAGGGTAACTGCGTTCTTATTTTCCTTGTTTAAATGCTTGTTTAAATGCATGCACATACTGTATCTCCCCTTCCATTTATTCACAGCTATTGCAAGTTTTAATGTACTTGCATTCGTCGTCCAAAAAGATCCGTGTTTTCGTAGACTCTGCTAATTTTAATTAGCTTTTGCATAAATGAATGCATTTGTATCTACCTACCTATCTATCTTTCTATCTCTCTATCTATCCGTCTATCTCGTTCTGATACTCTGGGTGCAGGTTCGAATCCTGCTGCCGGACATCGGAATTACTTCATATTCCCTGCATTTGTATCTAAGGCTTTTTAGTGACAAGCGTATCCAAAAAATGTGAAGAATTCGTGAAGTTAAGAGGGCGTTGTGGCTATTACAGTTGCATAGATGTCTGGTAAAACTGACCGGTAGATTCTGTATATATATATATATATATATTAATTTTATCACATCACCATGATGGCCATGATGGCCGTGTCGTTTAAGGCGTCACTGTAGTTCTGAGTTCTTGTCTTCCGTGGTTCGAGCCCACGAGACGACGAACTTAATATCAACTAAAAAATTCCCCTTCGGTACATATATGAAAATATATTATTTCCGAGTGAGTTGGATATTATAGGACGTTTGTAGCTTTATGTTTATATATATATATATATATATATATATATGCTCCGGACCTATTCCAGATCTTTAGGAATGCTTATCAATGATCGGAGGATCCGAAAATTTTAGGAACCCCTCAATGTATCTTATGCTCCGGACCTATTCCAGATCTTTAGGAATGCTTCCGAGAAACTTCTCAATGATCGGAGGGATCCTTCCGAAACTTTTAAGGAACCCCTCAATGTATCTAATGGAATCCTTCAGCAACTTCCACAAATCCTTCGCGGGATTTCTCACAATTCCGACAGACTCAGGGATCGCGCAAACACAATTTTCTCCACAATTTTCTTTCCGTGACTCATCGGCGGCGGCGGGCAGTGTTGAAGGTCGCGGGTTGTTCCAATACACCAAATAAATCTATATAATCGGATACGCGAGTACGGCAACATTATCCGGCTGAGGAGGGAGACGACACCACTAGTGACTTCGTGAGGCGTGAAAGTTGTTTTTCACCGGCGAGAGGAAATCAAAGCATAAATTTCGCAGATTTTCAAATGTTATCGGCAGAAGTGATGGGTGGGATGGGTGACCGGGGTGGGAGGGGGCGTGTTGGAAATGGGGTTGATTTGGGTAGATTGGTTTTAAATCGATAGCCTGAAATTACTGGCCATTTTGCCGGGCGACTAATTCAGAGCAGAATACGTTCGTGTGGATTTGACTTGAGATACGTGAGGTTCTGTACACGTGACTTCATTTAGAAGGTATTTTGGTATTTTATTGACTGGGAGTTTGGGACTCCATCTGGATAATGAGAGAGAGAGAGAGAGAGAGAGAGAGAGAGCTAACACTTGTAACAAAAAGCGTTCAGGTTCACATTTTAATTTATAGCAGCTAGGCATATACTGTAATTGTCTATGACAATGAACAAGTAGAAAATGCGCCGAAGTTTCTTCGGCCCAGTCGAGTTTTCTGTACAGCCGCTACAGCGTATAATCAAGGCCACCTAAAATAGATCTGTCATTCGGTGGTCTCGGTATAATGCTGTATGAGCCGCGGCCCATGAAACTTTAACCACGGCCCGGTGGTGGCCTATCCTATATCGTTACCAGAACCAAGATTATGTCTAACATTAACCTTAAATAAAATAAAAAACTACTGAGGCTAGGGGGCTCCAATTTGGTATGTTTGATGATTGGAGGCTGGATGATCAACATACCAATTTGCAGCCCTCTAGCCTCCGTAGTTATTAAGATCTGAGGGCGGACAGAATAAAGTGCGGACGGACAGTTTTCTTTTACAGAAAACAAAAAAAAATGATGTGGCATCTCCAGTGAAGGTCCCTTAATAAAAATCAATTTTGGTCAAATGAGGCTTATGTCACTATTTAAAATTTTGCCAATTTTTTCACGATCCTTTTCATATCAGCAGACACTCCTTTTTCCAGACCAGCTCAGTGCCGAAGGTCATTGAATGACACAAAGCTGATGACATCCGGTTTTGCCTTTTTCTTTGAAAGATTTGAAATAAAAATTAAAATTTACGCTCTTTATTTTTTGGAGGAACTTCCCCTAGGACCTGAGGTGACACAGGACAAATAATTGATGGGCATATGAAGTTATATCTAAATTTTGTTTGAAATTAGCTGGTTTAGAGAGATAGCCATCTTAGGATTATTTTTTTGGCGATTTTTGCCGTTTTTGTGACCTGTCGGCCTCGACGTAGGGCCAACGCCGTAATCATTTGGGCCAAATAATTATGAAGGTATGGTAAATAAACGTGTTTAAGAACACAGAAGTATTCAAGTAGTACGGACGATTACCACAAAGTGCGAATTGTCTTGCTGAAGTTTAATAATCAACCTGTTAACATAGGAATATACACTCATTCGGTACAGCAGATGTACGGATTCGAGTGCACACACACACACACACACGCGCGCGCGCGCGTGGACATTACTAAGCTTGCACAAAATTTAAGCGGATTTAAGTGCCGGGAATTCTGACACCTTCCGTGACGTGAGGAAGTCACGCAACCTTGTTGAAAACTTTAACACATTTAAGTTCAGCAGACTCCCTTTAATTATGCAGTTGGGCGACATAACCACATTTTCGATTGATTAGGCACTTGCCACTTTGTTTGTCTGGTGGACAAGATGTTTTTTTGGGTCACATCGAACGGAGGGTCTGTTGTTTGAGTAAAGTAGATTTATGGTTTGCTATTTATAAATGTCGTTGTTCCGACACCTTCGCTTTCATATGAGGGGGTTAGTGCCGTCAGTGCATCTCACGCGGTGCACTGTAGGCATTACTTAAGGGTCTTTACAGCGTCCCTTTGGCCCCTAGCTGCAACCCCTTTCATTCGTTTTACTGTACATCTATTCATATTCTCTCTTCCATCTTACTTTCCACCCTCTCCTAACAGTTGTTTCATAGTGCAACTGCTTTGAGGTTTTCCTCCTGTTACACCTGTCAAACCTTTTACTCCCAATTTCCCCTTCAGCGCTGAATGACCTCATATAGGTCCAAAGGCCTAAATTCTATATTCCATTCTTTTCTGATCTCCCCTTTCTGTATTTCCCGTTATCTTCTGTCACTTCTTTCGAATGAACGCCACATTCTTTGGAAGCTTGAATTTCAAGTCAGTGGCCCCTGTGGTGGGCTTGTTCCATATGACTAGGGTTCATGGAGAAGCAAATCCACGATTATGTATATGTACGTATATTTAAAGATAAATCAATCTCAATTGAAGAGGGAACCGAACAAGTTCCCGACAGCTATCTATATTGATTTATCTTCAAATATATGTACATAGATAACTGGATTTGCTTCTCCATTTTAAGACTCATGCTACTGTGAGTATTTTTTTAATAGGGTTCATCTTATGACTGATATATATATATATATATATATATATATATATATATATATATATATATATATATATATATATATATATATATATATATATATATATATATATATATATATATATATATATATATATATATATATATAGATATAGATATAGTGTGTGTATTTGTATGCAGCGCTCGGTCGCACATCCAATTAACTATGCATATTTCTTCAGCCATCTTTGGAGAACAAGTTCACGTTATATTGAATAATAAACAGCACCTCAAACCTATCTGAATCACATTTGGATACAAACAGCACCAAGTTCATTCCACCGAATGACGTGTCACATGACACTCCTGCGTTCTGAATTTCATTTGGTGTCGTACAGTGACAACCGTTTCGCAAACTCTCTTGTAACCCATATTACTGGCAAAGGAATCATTTGTCCACTGTCATTTCAGGCCCACATTGTTCGTGTAATAATTTTTAAGCGAGTGATCTCAATTATCCCTCTCTTACACAATTCAGTCCGTCTGAAAGTGAAAAGGAAAAGACTTATAAGTCGGTTTTTGCTTTTGACATGTGACACCAGTATTTTTTGTATGCTGTGCTAATATTTCTTTTCATGGTTTTATTATATCGTACTATTTGTAGAGAGCAAATAATAAGTTTAAAAAAAAAACTACCAACGAGTTTTGAGGTTTCGTTAGCATGCTCTAGTATCCTACTGTTCAACTGTGCGTCCGATTTCTTACTCGTAGGGTGCCACTGCCCGATAACGAAATTTTCAGGCTCATTGACCACATCTCTCTCTCTCTCTCTCTCTCTCAAAGCAACGTCCTTTCGTATCTGCTGACGTTGGCGATCGTACGTCATTCGTCCCCGCTCTTAATAACATCATTTTAGTATCCATCATGTATGACCTGTTACGAGCTCGCACACTCTCTAATTTTCATATTGCCCTAATGGCACCGTTTCACTTTCTCCTCTTCTTCTACACGATCGCGCCGGCGCAGTATTTTGCAAAGACAACGACGTTCTGTCGTATCTTTTAAATTACTAAAATACCAGGAGAATTGCTTAAGGGTAGTTGTGGATCGGATCTTCGCTTGAACGTTTCAGGTTCCAATTGCACAACATCTTCAGGGAGACTGTTCACAGGCCAACGGCTTGAGATCAGTCTTAATACATAACTTTAAATGCGCTAGACAAAGGGCTTTATTTATCCAAGGCTTGGATGAGTCGGTAGAGTTGTCGGATAGCGCTCAGCTAGGCCCGAGTTCGAGTCTCCAGCCAGCCAATGAAGAATTAGATGGATTTATTTCTGGTGATAGAAATTCATTTCTCGCTATAATGTGGTTCGGATTCCACAATAAGCTGTAAGTCCCGTTGCTAGGTAACCAGTTGGTTCTTAGTCACGTAAAATAGGTCTGATACTTCAGGCCAGCCCTAGGAGAGATGTTAATCAGCTCAGTGGTCTGGTTAAACTAAGGTAAACTAAGGTATACTTTAACTTTTACTCTTAAAATAAAAATAAAAACGTCATAGCCCATTATAGTTTTCAATATTAATCATTGAAAACTGACGAGAACAAGGATTTATCATGATTATTAATTTCAGAAGACCGCTGCCTGTTCTTCTTGACAGATTTTCAGACCTTCAGTGGGTAGCGAAAATTTAATCTAGACGAACTTAAAGAAGTTGGACAGCAAAGTTGGGAAAAATCAACGGATATTTTTTTTCATGTTTCAAGGCTTTTTCGAAACTCGTTTGCTGATTTCCAGGATACAGAGAGAGCGTTGTTTTTTTTTCTAATTAAAATAAGTACAAGATGTCAAGAATGCTTCTAAACGACAGAGTAATTAAAGGTTGGAAAATAACTGTCAGAAAATCGGCTGATCGTCGTGTTTTTGTTTTTAAAACTTCAAGGAGCCTTTACTTATGCTATGTATATTTTGTTTTACTGAACCCATTTGTATTTTGTGTTATGGAAATAAATGTTTAATTTTCAATAGGTTCGGTGTATCAAGAATAAACTACGTACGCGAGAGACAGAGAGAAATATGTAAATATATATATATATATAAATTATATATCAATATATAAAATTTATATATATCAATATATAAAATTTATATATATCAATACATAAAAATTTGTATATATATATAAATATATATGTACACACACACACACATATATATATATATATATATATATATATATATATATATATATATATATATATATATATATATATATATATATATATACACACAAGGTGTGTGTGTGCTCGCTCACGCGTGCATGTCTGTATGTACGCACGAGTGTGTTCTTAGGGCGACATTCAACAGAAATCATAACGAAACATGACACACACAAAAAAAAAACATTCTGGGAGCTGTTGTCCCCATCGAAACCAATTATTTATCATGAAAAAAGGGGGGGGGCGGTTAGTAAAAGCTAACAGGACACAGGCCAAGGTAGATCAAGTTATCACTTGAAGCTGACTCATCTTGATCATATTTCTCATTAACTGGAGTATACTGTGAATGGTTTTTCTCATGCCTCTCATTACCTCGGTACCCTGGCATGAAGGTTGTACTGTCTCTTACCTGTCCTCATGTACTGTATATTCAAGACCTCCTTTCTCTCTGTCTCATGTTATTATTATTATTATTATTAGTATTTCCCCCGTGGAGGGGTAAAGCCGCCAGTGCACCTCGCGCAGTGCACTGTAGGCATTGCTGAAGGTTTTTTTCAGCGTCCCTTCGGCCCTTAGCTGCAACCCTTTTCATTCATTTTACTGGACCTCCGTTCGTATTATTTTTCTTCCATCTTACTTTCCACCCTCTCCTAACAGTCGATTCACAGGGCAACTGCGATGTTTTCCACCTGTTACACCTTTCAGACCGTTTTAATGTCAATTTCCATTTCAGCGCGGAATGACCTCATAGGTCCCAGTGCTTGGTCTTTGGCCCTGAATCCTCTATTCTGTTTATTCTGAGCCGGGAAACCTTCATGGCTGTTTCCAAGTATTTCCTCATCTTCCTTTTTTTTTTTTTTTTTTTTCATCGAGTCCGGGCTAGAGAAGGATATTTAATTGCTAGCTCAGTGATATACCCATCCATCAGACGGAAAAAAATATATATATATATATATATATATATATATATATATATATATATATATATATATATATATGTATATGTATATAATTCAAAAATGTTATTTAATTTATTCTGAATTTTAATATTCCTTTTTTTGCGTGTGTTTGTGTCTGTGGAAACATGAGCAAATGTATTTAATGTCTACGTGTATGCCAGTGTGAAAGCATACGCCTTTGTGCAGTTTTTTTTTTTTCATTCATTCTTCACCACGCCGAATGACCTATTGGGTCCCAGTGTTTGGCCTATGGCCTAGACCTGGTATTTCATTCTAATCCTTCGGGCCAGCCCTGTGAGAGCTGATAGTTCAGCTCAGTGGTCTGGTTACACTATTTTGAAAATAATAATAAACTATTTTTAAAATAATAATAATAATAATAATAATAATAATAATAATAATAATAATAATAATAATGCAACGAGGCTATAATATCGAGAATTAAAAGCCACAGAAGTGTCAAAAATATTTACGTACAGAGTTAAAAACGATAAGGAGAGACTTTCAGATACTGCTCCGCATCCCTCGTCAGTCCTACTAATTTTTAACGCGACTGTGGCTTGTAATTCTCAATAATAATAATAATAATAATAATAATAATAATAATAATAATAATAAAAAGACTTCTCGCACTCCACGCACTATCCTTTTTCCAGTATGAATATCGGCCGGTTGCTGGCCAACATCGCTGGGCTGGAAAAGCGAATCATAAGGAAGATAGAAAAGATACTGTGTAAGATAAATTCGCATAATACAGCCATCCTTTTTTAATAAGACCTGTTTAAAAGAGGTTCTACTCCCTTCATAATAATAATAATAATAGTAATAATAATAAAGTAAGTAAGTATACCTTAGTTTTACCAGACCACTGAGGTGATTAACAGCTCTCCTAGGGCTGGCCCGAAGGATTGGACTTATTTTTACGTGGCCAAGAACCAACTGGTTACTAGCAACGGGACCTACAGCTTATTGTGGAACCCGAACCACATTATAGCGAGAAATGAATTTCTATCACCAGAAATAAATTCCTCCAATTCCTCATCAGCCGGCCGGAGAATCGAGCGAGTGCTCGACAACTCGACTGCCTACGGCGGAGAATCGAGTGCTAGCCGACAACTCTACCGACTCGCCCAACAAAGGAAATAATAAACTAATAATAATAATAATGATGATAATAATAATAATAGTAAAATCGAACGTGATTTCAGACTCGCCCTACAAAGGGCCAGACAACTCTACCGACTCGGAACTAATAATAAAATAGCGTGATTTCTCAAGTCGGAAAGCACCATTCAATCTCATAAACGAGTTTAATAAGCCATAAAACGCAAGCAGCTATTTCCTTCAAACGCACGACTGGAGTCGAATCACTAGCAGACAGGGGCGGCGTCTGTCTCGATAGACAGCGCTGTGGAGTAAGCTCTTGACCACCTGTTTTTGTAAAAGAAGCTGACGACGGAATAATGGTCGATTGATAGATACTGCGCTTCCTCTCGAAAGCTACGATAAAAAGAGGCGTTTTCTTTGGCCATTAAATAAAAATCTTCTATTTCAAGGGTCATTGACTCTCTCTCTCTCTCTCTCTCTCTCTCTCTCTCTCTCTCTCTCTCTCTCTCTCTCTCTCTCTGTAATGGTCTAAAACAGTAACGCTACTGTGCGGACCGAAAATAAACTCGTGTCTGTGTTTTATAAAAACATTTTTCGTTTGTCGTTGATGGTATCTTACTCGACATCCCAAACAAACTCCTTCGTTCACAGGATAAAGCGTTGGGTATCAGGGCAGCAAGGCTCCCCGCCCGCTTTTCATGGCAATGCCCTCATTACCCCTTTGCTTGGAGGATCACCTGTGTGGCTGAGCTCGTAAATCATTCAGGTGCCCTCTGCCTACAGTCAAGAGATTCGGTCGATGACTTCAGCGGAATATTTAAGTGTACTTTTTTTTTGTATTATAAACAAGCGTTTGGAAGAAGACAGATTAATATTAATAGCCTGGAATAGTCAGTCTTATTTATGTACTCCTTCTATCTATCTATCTATCTATCTATCTATCTATCTATCTATCTATCTATCTATCTATATATATATATATATATATATATATATATATATATATATATATATATATAAAACTTTATCACATACACAGTTGTTCTGTGCATTAGTTCAATTGCTAACAGGACCTCATTCAAACTGGGTGGTATCTCGTGGAGATATTTTCTGAATAAATATCTCCACTAGATACCATCCAGTTTAAATGAGGTCCTGTTAGTAATATATATATATATATATATATATATATATATATATATATATATATATGTGTGTGTGTGTGTGTGTGTGTGTGTATGTATATATAAAGTTATATATATATATATATATATATATATATATATATATATATATATATGTGTGTGTGTGTGTGTGTGTGTGTGTGTGTGTGTGTATGTATGTATGTAAAACAGCGGTCGACACCAAGAAAAAAGATTCTCAAGGTCCCCCCTAAACACACCACATGCAGGATCTTCAGAAAAAGACCAGAGACGTGTATGTCTTGGTGTCATGAGATCAGCACCTAATGAGGCTGCTACCTTTCCCCTATGAGTCCAGCCTTCCTGGTCAGTCTTGCTCTTGAAGTACAGCAGAATAAAAAATGGGTCGAGTGATTCTCTCCTAGCACTTCTTTTGCCGTCGCTAAAGGCCTCCAAGGGAGATAGAAAAGAAGGTACTGTCCAGATACAGAAGAAGAAGAAGAAGAAGAAGAAGAAGAAGAAGAAGAAGAAGAAGAAGGAGGAGGAGGAGGAGGAGGAGTAGGAGAAGGAGTTGATCAAGTCACTTTTAAAAGAAGGAATTTGTTAAGTTGTTGTGTGGTGGCATTTATTGAGGAAAGAGGAAGCAAAACAAATATATCAACAAGAAGAAGAGAGAGTTGATGGCTATCTTGCTTTTCATATAAAACAAATTTCCCTCAAGTTAATGTTGGTGTTGGAAAAGTATAAGATTCGGGGAAAGATCACTGAAAAAACAGATCACCAGTTGATCCACCGGTTACGGAAATACCCAAAAAAGTCCCGAGCAATCGACAAGGAAGAGTGAGTTAGCCCCATTTCTTTCAGTTGAGAAGCACAAGAGTTTTCAAACAAATTTCCCTCAACAAGTTAGAGCTGGAAAATTCTTCGTGAGATCACTGAACTCACCTGGCGATATTAGCGTCAATCGCCGTCGATAGCTGGGAAAACGTCATTGACCAAAACCAGTGCTCCTAAGAGGATGTTTTATTATTCTCAGTGCTCCAGAGGATGTTTTATTATTCTCTGTCCAGCTCGTCACGAATTGAAATTTTCCAAATATAGAGGTCCCTAAAGGTAGTATAATATCAGCGAATTATCGTGACCGATAAATTGATCCGTCAGATTGATGGAAGCGTCATTTACGAGTTGTTTTCTCCTCTACTCGAGCAACAACATCGAGTAAATTCCACCGGCGAATGTTAAATGTCAAGGTTGCAAGGGGAGATGGATATTTTGTGACTTGTATGTGAGTTGTTTATCGTGTTACGATAGATTCCAAATATCGAGTACCACGCCGCTGCCCTTCAAACACCCGTCCCCCCCCGGGTGGGGGTTGGGGACAATTTAAAAGCTAACTAATGGTGTGGGACGTTCGAAGTGTTCCCTAACGTAAACTTCGATCGTTTTCCTCCCTCACACATCGTCAGCTGTTCTGCTGAGCAGACTTTTAAATCTTCGCCTTCGGAAGGCAAATGTTCATTGGAAGATCCATATCGTTAAGGTTGTTTGTCCTGTCGTCATACTGCAAAAATAGAACTGTGCCAGATGTTTTGTCGATCTTTCCAATTTGAGTCTTCTTCTTCTTCTTCTTCTTCTTCTTCTTCTTCTTCTTCTTCTTCTTCTTCTTCTTCTTCTTCTTGAGGTTTCACAGCTTAGATTTTTTTTTTTAGTCTGGGCCAGCTGTTTTCCTTTTTCTTAAGCAGGGTTTTAAGGACACCAGAGGTTGCCTTTTATTTGTAGAAAGGCATTCTTTTCAGTTTTTAAGCCGTACCAGAGGTTATATAAATATAGCGTATATATGGACTCTCTCTCTCTCTATATCTCTATCTATATCTCTCTCTCTCTCATACATACATACATACATACATACATACAGTATATATATATATATATATATATATATATATATATATATATATATATAATATATATCTCCAAATGTTTTACTTTTCAGATACACACACACACACAGTAAACAAACTGAATCCATTGCCTTCATTTAGAAGATAAATGATCAGTAATATATAAATATAGTTAAGTATATCTTAGTTTATAGACCACTGAGCTGATTAATAGCTCTACTGTATACATAATTTGCTATCTATTTAGTTGGTTATTTAGCAACTTTATTCAGATATCCGAACCACATTTAGCAACTGAATTTCTATCCAGTAAATAAATTCCTCTTAATCCATTGCCTTCATTTAGAAGAAAAGTAACCAGTAACGAAGGAACAAGGAAAGAAAAGATGGTGTCGGGCCAGCATTGTTGGAAAGGTCTCCACCCAATTAGCTGTCATGCTCATCCCTTTTCCTTTAAACTGTATGAATAACCTGGCTAGGTCAAGTACTTATATTGACCCCACGGAAATAGTGCCTCTTACTTACCTGCCCATAGAGTATCCTATACATACCATTTGTTTGGGACAAGGACTAATCCCTTTATATCCCAGGGGGTTGAAAAGTGCGGTGTAATTGATCTGACTACTTCCATCAGTTTTGTGCATGTTCAGGTTACTTTAAATAATTTTTTTAGTGATAGGAAAGTTCAAATGGCTAATTCTGATGAAAAATAAGGCATTCAGTCCTTAGCCTAGGCAATACTCTATTCTTGACTAACTTAACTCTTACACAGCATTCGGTCCTTAGCCTAGGCTATACTGTACTCTTGCCTGGCTTTACATTCGCAAGAGACGTTTAACTTCAGATTTGACTTTTTCATAAAAACTTATGGAAGAATATCGCACATCTTATCCTACGGATGGAGGTACAATTGCAAACACATGCATGCTCGACGTGGTGCAACTTACGTAACATTACCTTAACAATTCTTGGTAATTTGCTGTTACACCAAGGTAAAAATACAAAGGAACACTATTAAGTGTTATGGCAACAAGTAGATTATTAACTAAGACAAGCGCGTACCTTCAACAAGGGAGGAATATTGCATTTCAAGACTCAAAGCAAGGGGAGTTACATACCTTTCCCATATCATTGCAATATAACCGTATCATGTATATTAGTTGTTTTGAAAAACATTAATATACCTGATACGGTTATCCAGAACAACCTTTATTATTACGTCTGCAAGATATTAGTAACTCTAAAACCACAAGTAGATTTTTTTATACGTGAATACTATTGACCACGTTACACGTAAGGTTTTCAATACAAGCTTAGAAGTAGTTTTGAAAATACAAGCGTCCAGTATGTATTGTAAAACTTATGTTTAACTATACCTAATTTTGGTAGAGATAACTGTATTTCCGTACAGAAATCATAGAACGAGTTTGTTACTGAAGGATGCAATAGTCTCTCTCTCTCTCTCTCTCTCTCTCTCTCTCTCTCTCTCTCTCTCTCTCTCTCTCTCTCTCTCTCTCAGAGCAATCCAGTAACTGTGTATATTTATGATTTGTTCAGAAACAATGGACTGCTCAAAGATTGTTAAAGTTACCCTGTGAATGGGCTGGGTAATGAAAGAGAACGTAAACCAAGTAGGTAAAGAAAATGAAATTATTTTCATGATACATTGATGTACTTCTCCAAACAATGCGGAAGTGGATAATTAAACACGAGTCTGGACAGCGTTGTTTATCTATTTAGTCTTTTGTTGATGGGCCCATAATTAGACCATAAATATCTTAGTGCAAACTAATAGCTATTGTGGTGAAGTTCGTCACAGGTACACACACACACACACACACACACACACACACACACATAATATATTGTCCACGCCTATACAAGCCCTCATATTTTGAGTTTCACGGACATGTAAATGGTTGAAACCAACTGTCTTTGTAACACCTCTGATTGTTGCTGTATATATCTTGCTGGAGAGAGAGAGAGAGAGAGAGAGAGAGAGAGAGAGAGAGAGAGAGAGAGAGAGAGAGAGAGAGAGAGAGAGAGAGATTATGCTCTTAGAGGCGTTATTATATTACTGAAGACCTTCGGGCGATGCAATGAGAATGATTTAATATGTAAATTGGTTACGAATGAGATGCAAGTGCAATCGAACTTTATTGATAAATCTAGCAAGTGTCGAGAATCATGGGAAAAGAAAGTACAGTAGATAAAAAGAGGAGTATTATCAACTACCCCTGGGGTGAAGTTATAGAAGGAAAACCTCGTTCTACGTACGAAGTCGAATACATAGTAAGCTAGAGCCGTTACAGAGTAAAGCTCTCTGATTACTACTACTATTACCTCCACCTGAACTTGTGGTTGTCGTCAAGGTGAGCTGTGGTTTATAGAAACGGAGTCGTCTGACATCATTTATGATGTTGGTAATATTTTGATAACTTCGCCATTTCTCTGAATGGTAGTATTTTGATAAATCTTCTCCTAAGGACATATTTTTTAACAGTGTCAAAAAAGATTCCAATTTTATTTAATTAATTGAAAATATGAGTTGCTGAGATACTATACTTGTTAATTTCAACATATAATTAGCGTATTCTGTGTAAAATAGTAATATTTAGAAACTCCGTTTGAGACCTTTTATGGTCATTAACGAGTTATGTCGTACAAATTACCGTATACCCAGGTCTATTTTGATCTATCACGAGATATCTCGTATGCTTAGCCTAGTTTTAGTAATTTTGAAAATGGGCATTTCAAGATCAGCAAATGATTCTTCAGTATCACTGTCGTCATGGTAACTTGCCTTAACTGGGCTAAAATAATAAAGTCCAGAGACTTAATAAATTACGCGACATCAACGCAGTAAGTCAATAATAGGCCTATATCACATAAACAGTTTAAAATGACAAATGAAACAAACTTACCTAAAAACAGTCGAAAAGAAGAAATAAAACAAATGGATTCTCAAAGTCACCACCAGAGAGCTAGTAATAGTCCGTATCGGCGTAAAAGAAAAAGAATTATAATCATACTTGACGTATCACAAAATGGTCAGGAGACTAACGAAAGACACAACATCAACGGGTAATTCTAAGTATTAGCTCCGCGCTGGTTTTTACTTGGGAAACTGGTTTTTTCTACACTTTTAGGGCTTCTGATACTGGCGGTGCATTTGTTTGTTGTCGGCCAAATGGAATGTCCCTTCGCCGTGGTTAGTACTGGCCCAGAGGGGCAGTATCCATACGTTAACAAGTTATTGCACTTGCCGGACGGGGTATGAACCGTTCCAAACAGACGTACCCGTGCTCTGTCTTGTGAAGATTGCGTATGGAAACCCCTTGTTGGATGGGCTTCAGGGGTTAATTACAGGTTTATTACATTTGTGCAACAAAAAATGAAGGTAAATCCATAATTAGCAACCAAAAAACTGTAGAAAAAGTCAAGTTAGAAGGAAATCGCCGCCGTGGAGCTACTACTTAGATCTACCCATCAACGTAATGAGTTAGTAATATAACATATAAACAGTCTAAGATGTCAAGTAAAATAACAAACTTATGTAAAAGCAGACAAAAAGAAGCAAAAAAGCAAACAAACAAACGACCAGGATGACCACTGAAGTGCTACTAATGAAGCGTAGTTGGTGCAAAAAAAAAAGTAAAAAAGTCATTCTCAATAACTCACGACGTCCAGCAGCAAGTACCACTGCCAAACGTATGATATAGCACAAGATATCTCGAAGAAGCCTTAAAACAACACTGTGGATCATGAGACATCTCATATTAGTCCTATATTAGCATTTAACATTTTTACGAGATATCTTGTGTTAAGTCCAAAATTTTTAGAACACTGATCACAAGATATCTCGGGTTGTCCGGTAAGGGGTGAATGGTAATATTTTGATAACTCTAAGGATATGTGCTGAATGGTAATATTGTGTAACTTCTCCTATGCTTATGGGCAAGGCTAATGGTAATATTTTGATAACTTCATCAGTAAAATTTTATTTTATTGCGCGGCATGATTCCCGCCAGTTGCCAGTTGGGACAGTTTATGGTCTTTTTCCGATGGGGGGCCGCCTCCCCCCCTGCCAGGTCAAGGCACATTGCCCTAAGTTGGGTTAGGTAGGTAAGATCTGGTTATCTCAGGACCTAGCATTATTGGAAAGGTTATGTCTGTTTATGTATGAGGAACATGTCCCGGTCAACGACTGGCAACTAAAGTAAAGTTTTACCACTTCATCAGTGCTCTTAATGGTAACATTTTAAATACTTCACCTATTGTCTTAGGATTGGATAATATGTAAATTAACCCCTGTATGAAGTTTTTACCAGCCCAAATAGTAGGCTAGCTTAGGCTGAGTGTGTATGTTGCCCAAGGGGTAAGGTTTCTTGTAGAAGGCAAAGCTAGGTGTGCAGTACCATTAAAAAAGCCACGAAGGTTAACACTACCTGTACATTAAATCCTGTAAACACAAAATAAGCTTCTTGGAGTTAGGCAGAGGATAAATCTTATGACTTCTACTGCCGTTTGGTTCCCAGCAGTTCCAGACAAGAATTTTTACCACCTTTATGATTTTATTTATGTTTACATCTTTTGTTTATCATTTTGGTACTTGCCATCATTTTTACGTTCATCCCCAAGGGGCTGGTATTAAACACGGCACCCATTTTGCACGTAAACTGGTAGTTACCAAAACGAAAGGGGTGCGGTAGTAGTCTTCAGTTTTTTTTTTATGTGGGGAACAGTCAACATAATCCTATGTTAATTTTGAAGTCTGGGTTATCCAAACATCAAACCAGTATCCCAGTAGGCTATAGTCTAGGTTACATTTGCAGTGGAAGTCACATTACCTAGAAGAAGTGAATGTAGAAATAGGCCTAATATCAGTTATTATGGATAAATTACAAAATTTACCTCTAATTTAGTTTATGCCATTTTGGAGCAGGATAACTGTTTTGATGTAGTGGGTATTTAAGTGGATCCAGTGGTCCACTTATTTCCTGTGCTTTTCTTTTACTGTACATCAGCTTGTCAGTTTTGTTTATATCTTGATTTTGATGTAAATTTTTTTTTTTTGTAGTCTGAAGAATACATTACGTAATTGGGCATAGCTTCCCTTGATTCCCTTTAGCCACTGTAATAGCAGAACACTTGCCTAGCCCCCTTAATGAGGCTAGGATGCTAAGCTAGATAATCTTCAGTGTATTATAAAACTCAGTTTCTTATTTTTGCCATGAAAGTCACTGCATATATTGCCTTGTCTTAAGGGCCTAACCTGTTCTGCAAATGTTTTGTTTTGGAATAAGAAAAGGCATTTAGGCTATGTTAGGCACTTGCTGCCATATGTTTTGTGAATAACTTAATGTCTATCCTGTACTAGGTGAATATTTTAATATAAGACTGTTTAAAAGTTTCTTAGCATTGCCAGGTGTAGTTAAAGATTATTAGGATCAAATTGGAAATTTTCATTTTTTCGTGCACCCTATCATTAACCATTTTTGTTGAAATGGATAAAAGAAATAGTTTACCTAGACCACTGAGCTGAAAAAAATCATAAATTCTTGAGACTTGTCATTTGTTGAAATAAAACCATTCACATTTGAACTCTGTTGTCTTTCGTTAAAGAATTTAGACAACAATGGTTCCATGGTTTTGGGGGTAAACTATGCAGATACAGTATTTAGGGGCTGTGTGCCTTTAATCAAACTCTTTCAAGATTGGACTTGGAGGAAAACTTCAAAATTTTACAATATATTTACCACTTATTAAATTTGCAGGTCTGTAATGAAAGAAGAAAGGAGGTTAATTGTACAAGGCAACAAAACTGGGAAATATGTGTGCTGTGACTTCTTCAGTTGGTGCAGCTTGGTCTTGTCTTAATGCTATTGTTGGAAGCTTAGGACTAATGTAAAAGTCTTAATGCTATTGTCGGAAGCTTAGGACTAATGTAAAATACTGTAAAGTAAGTAAAAGAGAAAGTTTTAAAATATGTTTTGTAAGTTCAAGATACAATAATGTCCATTATATGTATATAATTTATGAAATTTTTAAAAATTAAATTTTCAGTGTAGTTTTTTAATGCATTTAAAATAGTTACTTTAACCACAAAAAATTTTTTTTAAGAAATTAAAATTTTTTGTTTGATTCTGTGTATTCAGTGAAGTATTATGAAATATACAGTTGTGTACATCATTTGTCAATTAATTTTTTTATAAGACAGTACTGTATAGGTTTTATTCATCAGTGCAACTGAACATTATTTAGTTTTGCTTTAAATGTGCCATTTACCTGTGGATATTTTAAAATATTTGGTGTACACTGTAATATATTAAAATTTCATATTTCAGGTCAACTATGGATGAAAGACAATTTACCAGAAGAGGACTTTGTGAGTTAGGTATTCTCCTGTATGTTTGCTCGCTATTGAAAGCAACCCGTCCCCACATAAGGAATCCGCTTGTATATGCCACCAAAGTAGCTAGAGGAAGTTGCACCAAGATTACCCTGAAAGTGCGAAAACTTTCAGTGAAAAGCTTCCACAGAACAGTTAAACCAAATGGAGTTGAGTATGATCTCAATTCTGTGGCTCTTGTCAGTCCGAAGACTGCGTTTTCCCTTAGCGTCAAGAATTCCCAGTGGGTAAATGCAAACTTCTACACAAAGTGCTGCGAAGACCCTCATTTAAAGCAGTTCTGTCGCACCAAAAGTAGATGGATTGTTTTCCACATATCACCAGATATTCCTGATGACTTGTGCATGATATCTCCCATTCTTTATCATAATGTTGTTAAAAACCAACAGAATGTGGAAGTTACTGTAGAGTTGACAAATGATTTTCAGTACTGTATGTCATCAGCTTTTCAAAGAGTACTTGTCTTGTGGCATAATGCTCACAGCACAGAACCTCTGATATATGAGGATGTGAATTTCCAAAGTGGCCCACGGCAAGCACATGAGGTGCAGGTTAAGTATATAGAATCCCTCCATTATAAATGTGGAAGCTGTATAGATAAAATTATTAATGACTATTTTAGCATACCAAAAGGAGTAACCTTTGATGATGTCCTTGTGATTCCACTGCCAAGCCATCTTGCTTATGAGTTTGCTCACAGTAATTGTATAATCCCTCCAAAGTATATCTTCATTAAAATTTGCTCTGTTAAAGGGAAGGACGGAAATGAAAGCCAGCAGACAATGCTTGTGAATAAAAGCATCACTAGACTGTATCTTAGCGGTGCAACTCATTGTCCTCTTCCTTCACTGAATGAAACCATTCTGAGAGATGGTAAAGTAAAAATACCTCCAGTTTTAAACAGCAGTATTTCTAAGTTAAAATCAGTCATGGAGATGGAGAAATGCAGAGCTCAAGAGGTTTTTGATTCAAATACCAATTCACAAGTTTGTTCAGAATGCAGTGATAAAAGTGACTTGTATAATTCATGTGTATCAAGTTCAAGAGCATCTGAAGGTGTGTCATCTTCTCAAGTGATGAAAGAAAGGTATTCTGTTATGGCAGATTCGGTAGCCAGTGCATCTATTTTGTTTATTGGACCTCCAGGCAATGGAATTGAAGAAGCAGTAAACCTGTCAGCCTCTGATCTGGGTTTAGAAGTTCTTTGGGTGGATTGCTGGCATTTAAAAGGGACACAAGTGGAACAACTGAAGCACGTGTTCGCCAGGCATTTGTACGAGCATCAACGAATGGCCATTGTATTCTTGCTCTGAAAGATGTTCATTGCATTGCAAAGGTACGTTGTGAAATTGTCACTCCAGTCATCTGAAAATAATAGATATTTTAGCAAAGTATTGCTTGATTATCTGATACTGTACTTGAATCAACCAAAGTTGTTATTGCTGATGTTAGCTGAGAATGATTCCTGGAAAAGATGTATATGTACGAGGACTAAGTGCATTCACTTACAGGATATTGGTAAATAATTATGTGGGCTTTATGAGTAACAGCACCTATGGGAATAATTTGCCATTTTATGCTGTTGTATCTTTTTTTCACCTTCATGAACAGAAAGGATGCTAATGTTTGTAATAAATATCTTTACTGTCCATTTCTTTTATATTATCAGAATAAATAGTACATAAAATCTATGTATGAATTCTTTCACTCATGTACAGTGATTATTAATACATCCCTTGGCTTTTGATAAACTAGATTTAAAATTGTATGATATTCAGTCAGTAGTACAGTTTTACTCTTCTTTTCTTTTTTGCCTTAAAAACCCAACCAACACACAGGATAATGATGGAAATGATGATGGTCGTGTGGTAGGAGCATTAAAAGAAGAGATGGTTAAATTACAACAGTCAGATGTTATTGTTGTGGGCACAACCCCTCAGCGATCTTTGATCTCAGGTACTGCATTAATGCAATTAGATCATAATTTATCTTTTTTTGATTAGTTTTTAAATGTGAGCTCTTCCTGAAATTGAACAGTCTGATTTTGTCACATATAATTGAAATATTGCTCTTTTTAAATTATGTATTGAATTTTCTTAGACCAAATGTAGTAAAATGTGTTTTTGGCAGCAATGATAAGAGAACTTTCTCATGGTGGCATAAATTTTGTGAAGAATGCTCAGATATATTGAGTGTCATTAATGACATTCATGACATCAGTGTGTATTACTTAATTGATCATTTAAAGGGAAGTCTCATAAAAGCCTTCCATTTGGAATGAATCTTACATGCTGTTAGGTGCAATCTGCATTCAAAACAGTCAAAATAATACTGGTGTGACCTGCTAGGACTGTCTCTAATCACCTGTTTCCCAGCAGGTGGTGTTGGAATGTTTATGTTCTTGTCAAAAGCCTTCACTCTCTGTACCCTTGTCCATGCTGTGTGAATCAATAGTAATAATTTTGGCTATATCTGGTTGATTTTTTCCTGTACGATACTGTGTATGTTTTCTATTTTTGCATTATTTCATCTACAGCAAGCAGAGATAAGCATTAGGCTGTATAGGAATGAGTTTAGTGTAAACCCAATGTTTCAGTTGTGCAAGGTGGTCACACTGTGTGTGTTAGCCTACCTGTAGGGACACAAGTGTGCTTTGTCTTCTCATGATGAGGAAAGTAAGAAGTGGTTGATTAGAGGATGAGTAATTTTGTGAAGTATTGGAAGATGCAAGAGGCCAATAGACTGTGTACATAATTCATTTAGTCCAGTCGTAAGCCTACTCAATCTTTTCCACTTCTTCCTCCTCCTCCTCTTCCATTCCTCCTCCTCCTCCTCCTCCTCCTCCTCCTCCTCCTCCTCCTCCTCCTCCTCATCCTCCTTCTCTCCTCCTCCTCCTATCCTCTCTATTTTGGGTGCTTCAAGAGTAAAAATGGATAACTTCCTTCATAAAGGTAGAGGAAGTTTTCTTTCCTTACAGGCTCTCTTGGGAGTCATTAGTACTTATTAGGTGAAATCCTGGTATTGAGTTCCTCATTGGGGGTCGCATGAAGGTACACATTGGTGTATAGGGCTCTCCTTCATACCTGAAGGTGAAGTTGAGGAATTTTTTCTTTAGAAATTTTTAGACTATAATTGGTTCGGATTCGGGCAATTCTCAACTCAGGCTAGGTAACAGGAGTCACTAAAGTACTCTAATGAGGTAGGAGAGCTGTTAATCAGCTCAGTCTTAAAGTAGGTATGCTGATATAAACAGTGCTACAAGGTTAGTCCTCCCCCTTTAGGAGAGTGGTGCCGTTAGTGCACTTCATGTGTTGCACTGTAAGCATTACTTAAGGTTCTTGATAACATCCCTCTGGCCCCTATCTGCAACCCCTTTCATTTTTTTTTGACTGTACCTCTATTCATATTCTCTTTCTTCCATCTTACTTCCAACCATCTGACAATTGTTTCATAGTGCAGTTGTGAGGTTTTCCCCCCGTTACACCTTTAAAGCATTCTTACTCTCAGTTTCTCCTTCAGCACTGAATGACCTCATAGGTCCCAGCACTTGGCCTTTGGCTTAAATTCTATATTCCATTCCATTCCAAAAAGAGTCCTCTTTCCCTGGGATCCTCTGACAAACCTAGCCATGAGGGCCTTACACCCTGCTGTAGTTCCAACATCTGGCAAGGATCACACAACAGACAGGGATGTTTAGAAACTTTTTCCCCCTCATTAAAAAGGTTTTAGTTTGCTTGACTGCACAAACCCACCATCCTCATTCAATGTGGCAATCAGCTGATTTTAATAGTAGGCAAGATTCATTCTAAGTAATGAATATTTTTTTTTTATAAAATTAATTATTTTGTTATTTGCCTGCTGTTAAAGTGGAAACCCACCCAGCCTCCCCATATTTTAGTGGGTGGTCATGAAGAATTCTGACAAGAACTTAAACATTCCAGTATCACCTGGTGGGAAACAGGTGATTACAGAGACAGCCCTAGCAGGTCAGCCAAGTGTTATTGTGTTTAATTTGAATGCCAGTCTCACCTAACAGCACAATATAACAGTAGATAAGTACCAAACAATTAATTTTATCATAAGAAAATTCATTTTAGGGATAATGACCTCATGTTTTGTAGGTCATGATCTCAACTTGCACAGTATAGCTTAATCATTCTTGTTATATGTATGTTAACAGGCTACAGTGATAGTTATGTGATAATGTCTGCTGTGACCTTACCGTATTCAAGCTTATATCACTGATATCAGTTCTTAAAAGGATGTCAGTCATCAGTTTATAGTTTCCTAATATTGTTAATGTTGGCATCAGCACAATCTTGAACATGTGTTCCCAAAGAGAATGTATAGAATTTAAAATAATTTTTCATTCTTTCATCGTTCCATCACCTCACTTTGACGTTCCAGAAGTTCATATTTCATACAAAAGCTTTTTATGTGTTAGAGTGACAGTTGCCTTCCTCTTCAAATTACTTAACCATAAAGAGTCAAACTGTTAATAGGTTATAGTTTCGACCAAATCTTTCAACATTTAGTGATTAGCAGAAATTTCTGTTAGGGTATGGTTTTATATGTTAAAAAATGCAATATTCAGTATCTGCTTTTATAGTTTTGAAGTAACTACCTTTTCTAGCTGATTTATGGAGTGTTTGGATCCACCAAGAAGTTGTTGAGGTACCAGACCTTTCTCAGCGAAGTTTGATGTTCGACTGGATCTTCTCACTGCCAGAGCCGAAGGATAAGATTAGAATTTTAGCACAACGCACAGCTGGATACATTTTTGGAGATTTTCAGGCTCTCTATGTTGCAGCTCAAAGGTTAGCCAATGTATAATGCGGATATATAAAAAGTATAAGTACAGATACCTTTTGCAAGGCCAAATTAATCTTTCTTATAGGATATCAGAACCTAATTAAATGCAAAATACACTGGTTAAGGATTAAAGATCCTGAACTGTCATGCTACCATACTTATTGGCAGGCATATGAGACCCCTCGGCTTGTAAGATTCCCCCTAATTTCAGAGGGGAATATTAAAAAAAATATTGTGCTTGCATGTAAGCATTTAATAGCAAAACCTATTACTGCAGTATGGCAGGAAAAAACCACAGGCAAAGCGTGAGCTACACCAGGAAAAAGTCTTTTTTATGATGATTCTTCTGAAATTTACAAGAAAAAACAAGCTATTTTATATTGCTTAATTTATAGCATTTTATAACACCTCTACTTTTCTGCCTAATGGATAACTCTGACAGTGACATTGAATTTATGAGTTCTTAAATATGCTGTCGAAATGAATGTAACAAATAAAATTGTAGTTAAATGTAAGAAAATTTGTTATTTATAAGTTGGTGTATTTAAATAAGATTTTCTGTAAGTTTAATTACATGAAGCTACGTATGTGATTGTGTTCTTTTATAAAGTCAATGTGTAAGCCTAGCATGTAGGCTAGCCTGCAGGTATCTGCACATGTATGTATTATGTTAAGTAAACAACACCCTAACTGCCCTTTGTGTACAGTACTCTTATTGACACATATCTAATGCAGTATAGTTAATGTAGTGTTACATGCATATAATTTTAAGTCTGTGTATGTGCTTATGTACTACAGTACATGTATCATTGCATTAAGGAAAACTACTTACTGTACCTTAATTGGCTGCTTGTTTACAGAAAGTTCAGTAATGTTATATATAGTGAATGGAACACTAACAAAACAGGGAAAGCGTGCTTATATGTATATTCAGGCAAGGTAAACTCAAAGCCAGCACCATGTTGCAGAATCTGTGCATAGCCCAGGACTTCAGAACACTGGTTATTTAGTTTCACTGGAAAGTCAGAAGTGTAGGAAGATAAGAGTTGAAACAGCCAAGGAAAATGTGCTGGAAGGGGTATTTGTCACTCACAATTACAGTACTTGGTTAATTTTCTCTGAAGAGGTAGAATGCTAGCTTTCATGTATAATAGATTGGCCAGAAGATATAGGCTTATATGATCATAAATACATTAACTAGTTTTGATGAACAGGTAGAAGACTATAGACCACAGTTTATGTAAGGGGCTGAGGTTTGTTACATGGCAAATTCAGGAAAGATGTAAGAAAAAAATTTTTTAGGTGGAGCAAAAAAGTTTTGTTAAATTTTACCAAGTAAAATAGGTGTTGCTGTATATTGCTTGTTTTTAATATATATATTCAGTTCATATGATTGCATTGAGTTGAGAAGGAGTTTGGTAAAAAATTTCTGTGAGTGCAGTAGTTCCTTTTGATATTTTCATTTAAGATTTTATATATCAATTTTTCTCTTTTAGTAAAGACAGATGAACATTTAATCCATTATTTTTTAAATGAACCTTACTTCTCCATTATATAGCAGATATAATGTAGAGGTAAGTATTTTAAAAATAAATCTTAAATTAAGTACCAGTATTTATATTTTAGAAATGAACCTTACCTCTCCATTATATCAGCTATATAATGGAGGGGTAAGTATTTAAAAAATAAATCTTAAATTAGGTACTGTAATCTTATTTTCTTGCGTCATTTTTTTGTTTTTAAAGTAGTGAAATATATTGATACATATTTAAAATTCAGACTGTCAGCTACTTATTCATGACCACCTATCATTTGATGCTGTATAATTGATACTGTACATTTAGGAGTGCATTTTACAATACTTTTGTACTAGATTTAGTATTTAGTATGTAAATGAAATAGAGTATGCAAATTCCATAATTTTTCCACAGGTTATGTTTGTGTCGACTGTCTTTAGAAGATGGAAAAATCAATGGTGCTAATATCAGTAATGATACTCCACCTGTGACCTACAGAGATGTTATACAGGCCTTAGGTAAGTAGACTGTTTTAAGATTGTACCGAGAATACCACTGCAGTTGTCAAACTTCTGTAGAGTTTTTAAAGAGACTAAACACCAAATACTGTTTTTACAGGCCCCTTTAAACCTTCTTTATCATGTTGTTGATGGTTCATTTAACTGTACAAACAGTGCTGTATTTCATATTGTCTTCATCTTCAGTCCCGAGAATCTTTATGCTTTCCACTTTGTGTCAATTTGCATTCATTGTTATTCTTTATGCCATACTACCTGCCTTCTTAATTTGCCTTCTTTAACATTCAGTAACACATTTCTTACTCTTATAGGATACTTCCACTTTCTTAACCATTGTCTCATTTGAGACTAACTACCCCTTCCATTCTGTTCTTATGATTCTTTACCTTTGCATACCCATGTTATTTTGTGAACAGCTCTGCATAGAACATAGACCCAAATTTTCCTTGTTGCAGAGTACTAAAACTCTGTGGTTTCCTTAAATGTGATCATGTTCAGAGTACAGTATTTGTTTCATCAAGAAATTGTTATTAGGTAGGTCTTATTCACTTTTTACTTTTCTCTACATTTTTTCATGCTAACCCCACTACATTCCCTTTAGTATTTTGCTCTTTTACCTGTTGAAGAATGGTGGGACATTGTCACAGAGAAAACAGTAGACATTCAGCCTCAAAGGAAGGGAGATTTTGAGAGTCAGGAAAAAGAGAGGTAGACATAGAATGCCAGAGCTTGGCAGCAGAGAAAAAGAAGTCACAGAACCTTTTCATCATCTTGGAGCCCCTTATCATCTTATCCTTACAGATGATTTTTCTTCCTTAATTTTGTGAACCTTTTCATATGACAAATCTCTCATGCATGTAATCCTGCGTGGAAGTATTTCATGCCAGTATGTACTGTATTTTACTTTTAATTAATAGAGTTGAAACTCTGAGCAGTTTAAAGATGAAATGAACTTTTACATGTCTCTAGTGTGTGAAAAGCATCATTTGATATCTCTCTATTCTTTGAAAATATTTAAAGCAGTATAGTAATTGTTATTTACTCTTAAATCCAGTATATGAATAAGGATTATCTGGCTATTTGTTTCATTATTGATTTTTTTTTGTCGATTTTTGTCAGATGAGCTTCAAGCAAACCGCAGTAAAGCTTTAGGGGCACCCCGTATTCCTCAAGTGCAATGGAAGGACATAGGTGGCTTAGAAGAAGCCAAGCGTGAGGTAGTGAACACCATCCAGCTTCCTCTGCGTCACCCAACGCTGGTTTCGAGCGGTCTTCGACGATCAGGTATGTAATAAGACTAAGAGAATGCAGCTGTAAATTATCTATAGACATTTATAGTCATCAGCCACACCTTACAAATGAGTGTCCTAAAAGTGCTCCTAGTCAAGGGGGAAGTGTTCTGAGCCCCATTTCTAAAAAATTTATTGTCTCTGTTGATTTAAGCAGTGATTCAGCGTTTGAATAGTTAATAAGTTGTTCAGGGTCACTCGCATGGTTGAGAATGGCAAGGATTAGCAGTGTCATTCCCAAAGACTTGCTGAAAACCAAAAGGTCAACTCCTTTTGGAACAAACTTGTGTTAGGAGAAAAGGCCTACACAATATACCAATACACCTGAAGTTATACACTTATACTACTCATAGTCCATAATGTGTTTCTTAGTACAGTACAGTATACAGTATTTGTTGACTTTATGAGTCAACATTCAGGACCTGATTATTGAAATTTTGTTGTATCTCATGTCTAAAGTTGTCATGAAATTCTTGTTGCTTGCTTTTTTTGGAATGTGGAGTTGAGCTTCACTGGTTTTTTACTAAACTTTCCTTTACTTTACTACTTGGCTTTTACTCTACCTCATTTTATGGTAGTGGTCATGAGGTTGTAAAATATATTTTTTATAACTGTACTTTTGTTTTCAGGTGTTTTATTGTATGGTCCACCAGGAACAGGAAAAACTCTCCTGGCAAAAGCAGTTGCAACTGAGTGTGGTCTTAACTTCATGTCTGTTAAAGGCCCTGAACTGCTGAATATGTACGTAGGGCAGAGTGAAGAAAATGTTCGTCAAGGCAAGTAGATGGCGTGCAAGTTCTAAATTTATGTTAACAGGATGCATATGTCATAAATGGAAGGTAATTAGCTGTATACAGTAGCTAGCTTCCCAAACAATTTTCAGCTTGACATAGTGGTAAGGTATTTTGAGGTACTGACTAATTAATATATTGCTTTACATTAACAGTATTTGCTCGTGGCAAGGCAGCAGCTCCGTGTGTTATATTCTTTGACGAATTAGACTCTTTAGCACCAAACCGAGGTCGTTCAGGAGATTCTGGTGGGGTTATGGATCGGTAGGTTGTTAAGTTTTCACAGAAAGATTTTATGGAGAGAAGCAGTCTTTGAAATATCAGTGGAAAAATTTTTAAATTTTGAGTCATTCTTTCTCATTGTTGTTCATTTTCATGAAATCTGTCCTGTTCCCCTAGATACCTTTTAGTTCAGGAAATACCTCTTAGAGTGTTCCTTACATAGCACTCTAGATAGTACCAAAGGTTCTATGCATTATCCTTTTCCTTCCTACTTTCCACTTCGTACTTGATTTCTTTGGTCTCTCTCCTTATAGCAGTTCAGTTTCGTTAATTTTATTTCGCTGTAATTTTCACCTGTAATTCATGGACATATCCTTTGAGCATTCCATATTAGAACCTATGGTCATGTTAAACTTATTAACACTGTTTAGTGATAATAATAATAACAGTATTTATAATGATAATTCTTTGTATATTATTTTGTAGATTAGTGAAAATGATAGTCAGGTAGCGGTAAATCAAAGAACTATTCGGGCTTGCTATGTTTGAGTTATGGTGCTAGATATTGCTAAGCTGAAGAAAATAAGCCACTTTTTTTATATTCGTATAATAAATATGCGGCCTAATTCTTTCAGCAGATTGGACCATAAGAGTGAGCTTTGTTGTGGTTACCATAAACCCTTGGAGATTCTGATTCGTCATCAAAAGATATTTTTAAAAAATAAATTGACCCAGAATCGTAAAAAAGTGTCATAACAACGAAATCTGAATATGGCACTTATGGATGTTTGTTGTTATGGAGATTGGTAATATTCTGCTTTGTGGTAAATTAAAAAAAAAAAAAAAAAGTGACAAACCATTATTCCACTGGCTAATCAAATTTATGCCATTCAAATATATTTTACATTTTTAACAATTTTCTTTGTGGTTTTAGATGTAATTCAAATAGTAAGGATTTCATATTATTGGAAAGGCGCTTCATCATACAGTACGTTTACACTGTTTAAACAGAAATGGGATGTCTCTTTACCGCAATCATGAATTTTTTAGGGAATTAGTAACAAAAATGTTTTCATTATGTTAACCTTTTCTCTTGATGTCAGTTTATTCTTTTTAATTTTTGGCAATTTTAAATATCAATTTAAAGTTCAACCCTTTAGCTTTAAAATGACACCAAATTCATTTATATAGCCTAAAGTATGATGTTATGAAAAGCAAAAAAAGAAAAATATTACCAATCATTTTCACTGAGCTAAGGGTGGGTGTCCTGGGTCAGACAGATTTTGATTTCCCCCACGTATCCTCAAAGGGTTATTATCCAGACCCAAGTCACATGTATTCAGAGTACTGTACTTCTGTAGTGCCAGTGAACAGTGGTTGATGGAGGCTAATATGTTAACAAGTTGATATTACTGACTGGACAGGATGTGTAATCTCAAAATTCACTACTGTATATTAGATAGTTCATTTTTAGAGGAAAAGACCAGTATGGTTCTTACATAAGTTACAGCACTGCACCCTTTTATTTATTCCTATTTGCAGGATAGTGTCTGCCCTCTTAGCTGAGCTAGATGGTGTAGCAAGCACAGCAGATGTATTTGTAGTGGCAGCCACAAATCGTCCAGATCTTATTGATCCGGCTCTGTTGCGTCCAGGAAGGTAGGGAACCCAAAGTTTGTAAAAGTATGTATAGATTTGTGAAATTGTTGAAGATGCATTGTGATAGAATTCAAATCAGTGTGAGCAAAAGTGGTCTGCTATCCCACTAACACTATTTGTTTGGCATGTTATCGCAAGTTCACATTCTGCAGCACATTCTAATATTTTAAGGAGTCAAAGTACTTGATGGGGTATGAGATGAGCTTTGCCATACATTCCTGTTTGTTGACTTTATAAAGGATGACAGAATTGCACACTTAAGACAAAAGGTATGAGAACATAAGAAGGAACCAAGGTAATGTAAATTATAATACAAAATGAACTATGGTATACAAGCATCAAGATTGCCAGATAATACTCCATTTTTTAAATGAACCTTACCCCTCCATCATGTAGATTTTACTTTCACGCTGACGGGACTTAAAGCTATTTAATGAAGGAGTAAATTAAGTGTTTATATTTTAATTTGAGGGTAGCAAAGGCTTTTGAAGGCTATTCAATGCACTTAACTTGAATGAGTCTTTGCAGTTCACATTTAACCATTTACATCAGGTTTCCACTTTTATCATATCATATATTAAGTGAATCTCTCTGCTCTTGTGGTTTTTGCACTGCTTGAGTTCTTATCTGCTTCAGGTCTTTGTCTCTGCCCTGTCCCCATTTCCTGCTGTGTATTTTCATAGGTTGTTGTCATGCCATATCCATATCCAATACTACTCTTAAAATTTATTGTTCCTTCTCCTCCATTTGTTCACCATTAGGCATTCGTATCTCCTGGAAATCATGTTATGGATGTTGATGGTAAGCTACCCGTAAGGTTAATTTTAATGATTGTGTGCAGTGCTTCGTGAATTCCTAGAAGCATCTGCTACATGAAGTACTTATTGTCAGTGGTTAATTTCATTCCAGGGTTTTTATACGAAATTTTTAAATGATGTATCTTCATGAAAATATTGATATTTATTTAGGCAGTATTTTTTGCCTATGGAAAGGCAGTGTCTCAGTGTCAGATCTTATTCTCACAAACAGGTTTGAGAAACTGGTGTACCTTGGCGTTTGTAAAGACAGAGAAGGACAAGTCAAGATACTCCAGGCAGTCACTTCTAAGTAAGTTAGATCTCAGAAGTCCAGGGTTCACTGATAAATCTGTACTTATTCATTACAGGCTAATATCAGCATTTTGATGCTGTCCTCATCAAGTTTGTTACAGAAATACTAAGTAAAAAAAGTAATTAATTTGCATAGAATTTTAGTAAGCACTGAAATAAAAACTCTCACAATGTCATTTGAAATAACAAGTCAGAAATTTTATTAAGTTTTTTGTATTTTTGTCTTCTCATATATCTTCATGATTGTAAAAACTTGGAACAAGGACAGCTTTTTAAGAGTAATGGAAGTTGTGATATATTTAAGAAACGGGTAAATGTCTTCTCTTGGTTGGTTTTATTGAAGTTGGGAAACCACTTTCCTAGCTCAAAACCTAGTCTTACATATGTAGTAACTGCCCTGCTTTTGAGCTGCAGAGTCGAGTGACTTGTTGCAAGCTCATAGGTTGCTAAGAATTCATTGATGATTTTCTTTACCCTTTAGAGTCCCTCTAGACCAGGATGTGGATCTTGAACGTGTGGCCGAGCTATTGCCTTTTACCTTGACTGGTGCTGATTTATATTCCCTATGTACTGATGCGTTGTACACAGCACTTCATCGCACCATACAGGATGTAACAGAAGGTGAGTATCAGTACAGTGTCTTTCCAGTATGATTTTGGAAACAGATTTTTCGTATTCCTTACAGTGCTTGAAAATATTTGTGAAAATGCCTATCCTCAACTCAAGATTAAATTGTATCAAGCAATATGGCACCTATTAGCCATTGTATATCTTATTGCATTAGGGATCCCATTCTTTTTTACATTATAAATATTTTCAGGCAAGGTAAAGGAGGAGGAAGCAGAAATTCTTGTCAAGGAGGAGGATTTCAAGGTGGCAGTTGAACTGTTAGTACCTTCTGTGACACCAGAAGAGTTAATTCGTTATCAGAGCCTGAAATCCAATCAAAGATGATAAACAGGAAGTTACTCATTGTTAAGTCTTTCATTATACTGTGCCAACATGTTGTCTCTGGGATGAATGTTCAAAGTTTTAAGCTGAAATTTATGGGCATTACTGTGAAGCTATGCTGTGATCTATATATTACTTCTGTAGTTTCAGTTTTTTTTTTAACAAAATACATTTTATTGTTTGCTTCTCTTTGGTGTCCTGTTTTATTTTACCTTGGAGGGTATTTTGTTGTTTCTATCTTTGTTCTGTAACGAACTTTGATGTAATAGGAGGGAAAGAGTATTTCATATTAGAAGTGATCATATCAAAAGTAATATTTAAATTACTGCAATAAGCACCAGAAGTCACTCCAAAAGAATATTGGAATTGTTTTGTTTTTGTGATATTTTCTTTGAACTGTTTGGCTTTATTCCATGCAAATGGCTTTTGGAACGGTGTTTTTAGTGAACCCAAATTGTGCCTTGTATTCCAGATAATTGAGTTTAAGGACCACTGTCATTTTTGGTCATTTTAGTGTTCGTACAGAAAATAAGGTTCAGTAATCCAATACAGTAAGCAGAGGATGCTATTGATTATTGCAGGTATTATCCCCAACAGTGAAGTATGAACTTGTCGCTAGCCTTAACAAGAATATAGTACAGATAAGGAAGTCATGTAGCCTGTTGGGTGGGAAACAGAACTCAGAGCAAAATGCAGATTATATTGTAGCTGATGTTGCACCGTGCTATTGCTTCATGAATCACTTTGCACAAGCACCTCTGTTCTTAAGGATAATGAAGGTTGGATGATATTTTGTGTTACATTTGCTTCCAAGCTTGTTTTTAACATCCGTTGAAATGGTTCTTGTTAATTTTCTAAAAATACTAGTAATTGTATGTAGAGTTTCTATGTCTTCTGAGCTGTTGAGTTGAATGCCACATGCTTCTTCAGATTCTGTTCTATTATTACAGGTTATCGGAATATTGCTCTATAGTTCATTGTTGGATGGCTCCCTGGATCTTTTATCTTTTAGACCTACTGAAGTTTATCTTTTAAATTTGTTATGCAATATTCATTGTCTCTCCTCTTGGCTTATCCTGTATTGCTCTACATATCTGAAAGCAATAAATTTTTTTATTTTATTCTCCATCCATGCATGTACCATATTCAGTATGCCTTACACAGCAAACTGCAGACAAAAAATGTTCATTGCAATCTTTCACTTCGACTTGCATTGCTTTCTACGTTTTGCTTCCCATTTGTTCCATTTTATCTCTTCCATCTAGGCTGTCCAACTTCTTTGTCTTGCCATCTTTCAAGTGGGATATGATGAGTTGGTCTAAAATAGTTTGTGTAAATCAATTTGTCCAAAATACAATTCATCTAAAGGTAAGTTGTCTAAAATACAGTTTTTCCAAACTGACAACTCTTTATAATATGGAATAGCAGTTGTAGCCTGATGTACGATGCTTTGCCCAATCTGAAAAGGGTACCTCTTGTGCAGAAACATTTAAATGGATTGGTCCAGTAACTCAAGATGTATGCTCAGTCTGTTGAGTCAGAAAAAGGACATAGAAAGTTAGTTGACAATGCTCATGTATTAAAGAAAGGTGAAAATGGTGAACATATTTATTGGAAGTGTGATAGATATCTTAAAACAAAATGCCATGCTTGTATGATTGCTGGAATTACAACTAAAGAAACTTTGGCAAAAATATGTCAACGGCTAGATCAGTACTTGAAGGTGCTTGCTGGACCAGCCTCACCATCACGTTGCAGTGAATGATTTGCCCAAAAAAACTTTATCAAAAACTTCTTCCTTGCCACAAGGTGATACCATCCATCCAGCACTGTCTAGGGCTTCCATACCTCCTAACACTTCCGAATTATACGCTCCTATTGTCCACATTTATCCCTGTATCAATTTTTCCTATGGGACGTCTACTATGTAATAATTTATCTCAGCAGTTTCAACTGCTTTTATTTTTTTCATTCATGTTCAAGATCCACATTTCATTTCCTTAAAAGGCCTGTAGGGGGATAATGCTGTCAGTGCACCTCATGCGGTGCACTGTAGGCATTACTTAAGATTCTATGCAGCAACCCTTAGGCTCCTAGCTGCAACACCTTTCATTCCTTGTACTGTACCTCCATTCATATTCTCTTTCTTCCATCTCACTTTCCACCCTCTCCTAACAGTGGGTTCTTAGTGCAACTGCGAGGTTTTCCTCCTGTTACACCTTTCAAACCCTATAATGTCAATTTCCATTTCAGCGCTGAATGACCTCTTAGGTCCCGGCACTTTGGTCTTTGACCTAAACTCCATATTCTATCTATCTACTTCCATAAAGGAGAATTGGCTGAAAAGTCCTCTCATTCATTCCTGCTTCAGCTTCCCTAGACAGTCTAAAGTTTTCTCCCAGTATTTTGCACAAATCCTGCTACCTTCTTTGTTTTACCAATTCCATGACTTTCTTCTGTCATCCTATCATTGGCCGTTATGTTTGCTTCCAGATACCTGTAAGAATTAACCACTTCCATTCATCCACCATCCATTTTAACATTCATTGCTTCATCTTCCTGGTTCCATCTACCCTAATAACCTTATTCTTGATCATATTAAGTCTCAGATTGCTCCTCTTGCTAACGCTTTTAAACATTTTTACTAGATTCTGCAGTTTCTCATTACTCTTTCCAGTCAGTATTGTATCATTTGTAAACATCAACCACCCCACTCGTTTTCTTATCCCACGACTTTGCAACTTCATCTGCTGTCCCTTCCCAGACTTCTGACATCAGTCCACCCAAATGAATTTCAAACAGATATTGAAACAGCACACCTTGTCTCAGACCGACTTTTCCACTGAAATAGCCATTCTTCCATTTACGTGTCCTAACACCCATCACACTTCCAAAGACAATCACTCACAACAACTTACCACCATGTATAGCATATATCCTAGCACTCCACCTTGCTTTCTCCTAAATCTGTTTTGATCAAAGTACAGTGGCTACATAACTTCCATAACAAGCATTTGATTGACACACCTTCTCCTTTGTTAAAACCTGCAATGTTCTTCCCATATCAATAATTTTCTCATCTGTCCTGCTTTCTCAGACAGAATTGTACCATACTCATCCACTGGTATGCGAAGTGAATTTAGGCCTTCATTGTGCATAATTTCCTCTGTCAGCATTATAGTTATAAAAGGAAACAATTATGCCTCTTGCCCATTCTTTGGAACCTTTTTCTTGTTTAGACATACCTTACATACCTTGGTCAGCCATTCAGCTGGTGCCTTCTACAACCTCTCAGTTGCCTTTTTGTATCCACAAATATTCTCAGACTTATTCAGCTCTTTCCACTCTTGTGTCCTTCAGCCTTGCCGTTTGCTCTATCGTCCACATTCAGTGAAGCTTTGGAGCACTCACTTCATCGACCCAGGACTGCATTCACTTCAGACAACATCGCCCTGCTTGCATCCTGTATTTTGAGACCCATTCACTGAATAATCTCTTGACAGACATTGACTTCCTTGTAGAGCAGCTTACTCTCCATGAAGACTCTCTTTCCCAGGTCTTTTACTTCAAGAACATTATCCCTACCAATAACTTCAACCCCTTACTTTCCTTTTACTGTACCTCTGTTCATATTCCCTTTCTTCCATCTTACTTTCCATCCTCTCCTAACAATTGTTTCATATTGCAACTGCAAGGTTTTCCTCCTGTTATGCCTTCAAAACCATTTTACTGTCAATTTCCTTTTCAGAGCTGAATAACCTCATAGATCCCAGTGCTTGGCCTCTGGCCTAAATTTTACATTCCATTCCATCAAGAAATGTTTCGTTCATTTTGCCTTTTCCCACATTCACGTAGTTTTTAACAGTGTTTTGTTTTGTCAAGAAAAATGCAAGAGATTTTGTATATTGGGATTCATGACTGAGGAGCGTTAGGAAGACTGCATTAAAATGAGGAAGGCTTGGTGCCTAAGACTTGGATTTTAAAAAACCGAGATGGTCTTGACATGTGAGGAGAATGGGGGAGCAGCAGTTGGTTAGAAAAGAAGCAAGTATTGGAGCCTCTGGGCAGTGGAACAGTCTCCCTGAGGATGTTGTTCAACTGGAACCTGAAAAGTTCAAACAAAGATGTAGTGCCGTACTACCTTAAAAACAATTCTCCTTGTATTTAACTTTAATTTTTATCTATTTATTCATTAAATTATTTTCCTAATAACATCTCGTCTTTCTGTATTTCCAATTGCCTTCTGTTGTTTCTTTCAAATGAACACCATATTCTCTGGAAGCTTGAATTTCAAGCCAGTGGCCCCTTTGGTGGGCTTGTTGCATATGAATAGGGTTCATGATCTGAATAATAATAATAAGAAGAAGAAGAAGACCAGCGTGAAAGCCCAGTGAGAGAGCAGAAAGAACTCATTTCAGAGCTGTGATTCATAGATAATGATAATAACAAGTTTATGAGGACTGGAACAACTTAAAAAGGGGTAGGCAGAAATAAGAATGACTCCCGGTGCGTACTTTGTCGCAATGGAAGAAATAACTTCAAGGTTCCGGAGTCTATCTGAAATAAGTGGTTACGATTACCAAGGAGAATTTGAGGTTATGAGACAAAAATGAAGCAGTTAAAACTGGTTCTTCTACGCAGCAACTCCTTATATTAGACTTCAAGGCCTCGAAAAAAAATTATGCAGTACTATTATACTTTGATTCGAACAGTTCATGAATGTACTAAGGAAACGTAAATTCCAATTTCACAAATTGACTAAAGATTTAAATTTCAGACAATTATGAATTTTATCATTACATTTGTGTGTGTGTGTATGGAAACGTGAGTAAATGTATATGTGTGTGTTTGTATTCCAGTGTAAAAGCATATGCCTTTGTGCAGGTTTGAAAAAAAAAATAATTGTTTTCATTCATCACTATATTACCGCCGAATGACCTATTTGATCCCAGTGCTTGGCTCGTGGCCTAGACCTGGTATTTCATTCTAATCCTTCCCTCCGTAGGTGGGTAATGCCATCAGTACACCTCACGTGGTGTACCGTAGGCATTACTTGATGTTCTTTGCAATGTCCCTTCGACCCCTAGCTGCTTCCCCTTTCATTCCTTTTACTGTACCTCCTTTCATATTATCTTTCCTCCATCGCACTTTCCCCGCTCTCCTAACTGCGAGCTTTTCCTCCTGTTGCACCTTTCAAACCTTCTACTGTCGATTTCCGTTTCAGGACTGAATGCCCTCATAGGTCCCAGCGCTTGGCTTTTGGCCCAAATTCTTTAATCCTTCCTCTATGCTTAATCCTAGTTGTCGTCGTCGATGACTAACATTTGCGCAGATGTATGACTCGTAAAAGACTCTCTCTCTCTCTCTCTCTCTCTCTCTCTCTCTCTCTCTCTCTCTCTCTCTCTCTCTCTCTCTCTGGCGTATGATAAGATGCAAAATCGAAGATCGCTCACCCATTGCGTATAAGGTCTTAGTAAAATCGCCATACTTCTCTTTTATTTGCTCGATTTTCAACAGATCTTTCTTTTAATCTATTCCTGGTGGTTTCGCTTTTGTTTTGGTGTAGCGATGCGCATAGAACGGGCCTTGTTGAAGGACGATTTGCACTACGGGTGCTTGGTTTTCTCTGCTAGAAGTATTTTGCAGACGAACAAACGTCGCCTCTGAACTTCTTCTCTATTCAAAGTGCCGTGAAAAGCAGGCTTTCCTTCCCTCGTTCCAGGCATTTTTAGCTGCTGTTCATTATCTGGTAATTATTGTCTGTTTCGACAAACTGGCGTGTCCCATTTTTGGTTTTGTTTTTGTTTTTTTGTTTGTTTTTGAGTTTTCCAGTCAGTGTCTCCTAGTTTTTGATACTCTGTAACATATCAAAATTGTAGCTGTCTGCGTTGTCCGGTTTTCCAACAAAATTTCCTCAAAAGATGAGCTAATTTGCAGCTCTGAATAATATATAGAAATCTTTTGAAGGCAATGTTCTCAGAATGAGGAAAAAAGGGCTTATGCCAGTTCTTCAAACTAGGTAGAATTCTGCCCTTGTGTATTATGACTCAAGCATTCAAATTGATCATTTTTCCAAAACTTTTTTTTACTGTCAGTTTCCGTTTCACCGCTGATTGACCTCACAGGTCCCAGCGCTTGGCCTTTGGCCTAAATTCTGTATTCTTACCCTTTTCCAGACAGAGGCATCCTGTCCTCCCAGTCCTTCCAGAATTTCGTTTGTCTTTCCGTAGCAGAAAACGTGGGTTGTCACCACTCACGGTCCTACTTCGCCCTACCTTGGCGTCCACTACGACACAGCTTTGTGGTGACTTTCCCCTAACGGGAAGTTGTAGTCGATTTAATGGCTGTTCTCAACTCTTGGGTGTCTGTAAATTGGAAAGTATTTGTAGCGTTAAGGTGAAAACTGACGCTCGGTTTGAGTTGACTAAGGTCACGAGAGCCGAGGGTGACGCGCGTAATGATTGACAGGCGCTCCGTTTCTCTTTTGTCTTTGAATGCAGAGGCTGGTGGGAGGGAGGGGCGCGCTCAAAACAAGATGAAGGAAAGATTAGACGCTGGAATACCCAAGGGACGCGAGGGTACCAGAGCTCAGCGGGAGAGGGGAAGAAAACGCCACCGAACCGATCTTGTAAGCTGTTCAAAGTAAGTTTGTATTTTTTAGGTTGTCTCTCCTCGTATCATGCTTCACCATTAAATGACTTTGTTCTCATTCATTGTGGGGTGTCGAAGGATCATCTTGGTATTTTCATACCTGTCAGAAATATAACCCTCGTAAATAAAACCAAAATATTTAAAATAAAAGATTTATTGAAGTGCACTGTTGTGAACAGTGCTGCATAAAAAAGTGGCTATTGTGTTCCCAAATATATATAAATAATAAAATGTGTGTATAAATAGACAGTTTGGTGGAATAAATAGCCTTAAAGCTTTCGATGGGGAATCTGTGCAAAAGTTCATGTTGCACAGTATAGGAATTTCCATGAGTAGTACTGAGTGAAAGGACAGTTAATTAGAGAAGGCTCCCAGGAGTGAAATGTTATGACCTAGAAGAATGAGGGGTTGAGGCACGTGCGACAGTCATTTTCGACGCAGCACTTCAGATTGCCTGGGCAGTCAAAGTCGTTGAAGCACTCGTCACGACAGAACAGGTCTGAAATGCCTGGGATCTTGGGGGGTTTGGGTAAGGGTAAGAAGAAGCGCTGGTCTGGTTCAGCCGTCTGGCGTGTGGTCCTCGGCTTTTCTTCTTCATCTTCTTCTTCAGCAGGAGAGACATCTCGCGTGACCCTGTTGAAGATTCTTGCGAACCTGTTTCGTCTTCTCTCTCTGTGGTCTTCTTGGACCCTTCTTTGGGGAGAGCGACGACTGCGTGATGTCTCCTCCTCTTCAGCATCACGGGTAACCCTGTCGAAGACACGTGAAAACCTGTTTTGTTTCCTTTCTCTCCGATCATCTTGGGATTCTAGATGTAGAGTCTGACCGCCTCTAGATGTGTCGTCATCGGCAGCTTCACGGGTGACCCTGTCGAAGACATGTGAAAACCTGTTTTGTTTCCTTTCTCTCCGATCATCTTGGGTTTCTAGACGTAGAGTCTGACTGCCTCTAGATGTGTCGTCATCGGCAGCTTCACGGGTGACCCTGTCGAAGACACGTTCAAACCTGTCTTGTTTCCTTTCTCTGCGATCATCTTGGGTTTCTAGATGTAGAGTCTGACTGCCTCTAGATGTGTCGTCATCGGCAGCTTCACGGGTGACCCTGTCAAAGACATGTGAAAACCTGTTTTGTTTCTTTCTCTCCGATCATCTTGGGTTTCTAGACGCAGAGTCTGACTGCCTCTAGATGTGTCGTCATCGGCAGCTTCACGGGTGACCCTGTCGAAGACACGTGAAAACCTGTTTTGTTTCCTTTCTCTCCGATCATCTTGGGATTCTAGATGTAAAGTCTGACCGCCTCTAGATGTGTCGTCATCGGCAGCTTCACGGGTGACTCTAGAAAATATCCTTTCAAATCTGTTACGACGTCTCTCACGACGGTCTTCTTGAACTCGGCGCTGGGGAGATCGGCGGCTTCGTTTATTCTCATCTGCTTGTACCTCTGCATCTCTAGCGACTCTTCCTTCACGTTCTTCCTTTCTTTGTTGGCGGCGTTCCTGTCGACGGTCCTCCCTGCGCTGAGCTTTGAGTGCTTGCTTGTCTGCGTCTTCCACAGCAGGGGATGCCACTGAGGGGTCATCTGCAGGGACATCTGCAGTTGACCTTGTTCCAGGAGCAGCTGCAGAGCGTGTGCCAAACAGGCCTCCAAAGAGGCCTTGAGGTCGTGGACAGAATCCTGGTTTGACCGTTGCAGGGCCTAAGCCAAAGCTCTGCTCAGCTGTTGAGGAGAAGATGGAGTGTTAGTAGGGCCATTTTTTTCAGAGGCAAAAGTCTACACTGTGTTCAATAGACAGTTACTCATTGGCATGTGATAAATAAATGATGCATTGTAATTTCTAAAATATTATAATTCTTACTTTTACTCTGTCCTAAGGTAACCAGGGATTGAAGTAGTATTTTATGTGGGTTAAAGTGCTATTTATTTCTATGCCTGCGTAGTATGTTCAAGTTCAATCTAATACTCAGTCACTGACCAGCATGTGAAATCATAACGTATTAATCGTTTCAAGTTACTTTTGCTGTAATTGTAATCTAAGTTTTTCTTTCTTTTGACACTAGGAGTTAGTACTTTACTGTGTCCGTGTGCTTGGTTTGTATAGTTTGAAAATTTTTCATTGTAAAGCATCTTTAAATTTATGAAAGATGGTGTGATCATGAAGAACTTATCTACAAGCTAAGATTATTTGGAATTTGGGGATGTTTTATTGGTATTTTAAATGAATTTTTAATAGGCAGAATCCTAAGGAACTGTCTTGATGACCAATAGTTTTAGAAATGTCATTTCAGGTGTTTCTCAGTAGTGTTCTTGGACGTTTGCTATTTATTATTGATACATTTGACATGTGGCAAGGTCTGGGGAACAAACTGATTGCATACCAGTGATGCTACAGCACTCTTCTACCTGTCGTCCCTTCTCTGCACCTTAGGTTTGTGGTTGCAGAATCCTTAAATAGAGCTCTGGCACGTATTCATGAATGGAGTAGGCTTTGGGGCATGAAGCTTAACCCTTCTAAAACGCAAAATGTGATGGTTTGTCGACCTAGAACACTCTTGCCTTTGCATCCTGGTACACATTTAAATGGTACAGTTTTAAATATCTGTGACTCTTTAAGATCTTAGAGTAACTTTTGATACGAAATTGACTTTTGTTTCTCAAAAAGTTGGTATCTTGCGGATTGTTTTTGAATGCTTCGGGATGAAGCCATTTTATATCTAAATGTTCTAACTCTTTTCTTTTCTTCTTCTTCCTTGTTCGTAGTACTGTTCTCCCAGTTGTATTCTGGTTTGACTCTCATCTCAAACTCGTAGGCAGAGTTATGTCACCAGTCAAGTGTATTTTGCCAACTCTTAATGTTGACTTGTGTCGTAGACATAAAGTGAGTTCATTATGTTTGTTACATAAAGTGTACCACAACAACAAACATCCTCTGCACTCTTCTTTATCTGACCTAACTGATTTACTCACAACACAGTGTGACGTTTTCTAGCATAAGGTTTAATACTACTCGGTTTGCTCGGAGCTTTGTCTTGGCTACAAGTAGAATCTGAAATAGTTTACTTGGCGCAGTTGTGGAATCCTCTGATCTCCAAATAGCGAGGAGCAAATTCTTTCCTGCTCTCGGCTGACGTCTCCTGAATTTCATGTGTATAGGTTTTACTTTCCATTCTCTCATATTTATTTATCTATCACCTTTTCCTGTCACTTTTCTCTCTCTGGAGGCTGATTGACCTTTGGAACCATCTCATGTTGATAGTCTGTTGACGCTGCAAGGGTTTTCAGCTGAAGTTTTAAAGTAAGAAGGTAAGAAAGAAAGAAAGACAGCGTTTATGTGGTTTTTGTGGAAGCTTAAAAACGTTAAATCTTTTGTAATTTCTTGTGTTTATACTACATTTTCATTCGCTTTTGTAACTCCCCATTTCCTTTCCCAGTTCCAAGAGACCCTTAATATAAACGTCACTAAATTTGAAAATGTTTTCAGCGTAGTGATGAAGACAGATTAATAGCAGCATTAACATGCAACAATCAAACATTCCTTGCAATGTGTTTTGAGTGACATACAAGCAAGTTTTCAGTTCGGGAGTTAAGAACCGTGTTTGTGGTTTGAGGTAAACTTAACAGCTTGAGACCTCACGGCTTCTGTTACTGGAAAGTTCTTATGATATAACAGAGTCAAAAAAAGGCCTGTTCTGTGTTGCTGTGCACAGAACATTTTCCCCAGTTTTGATTTGTCGGGGGTTTAGGGCCGGGTGGGGGTCTTCTGTGAGGAACAGTATTCGTGAGTTCGGACAACAACAAGAAGAAAACAGGCATTAGCAGCATTTAGAAGCACTTACTTCCTGGAAGAAAAGATGAAATTTGCTCAGAGCATTTTAGAAGCGCTTACTTCCAGGAGGATGGGTAATTTCTGGTAAAGGAAGAGAAAAGACTTTAAGAGGCGCTTGCACCCAAGAGTAAACAGATGGTTTCTGGTAAGAGAATAAGAAAAGACAAAGAGTATTTAGTAGCACTTACCTCCAGGCGGACTGCGACACACGGTAGAGCATCCTACAGGGCAGCATTTCTGGACTCCAGAGCACTGGAAGTCGCTCTGGCATTCTTGCACGCAAGAGGCGGCTCCTCCTGCAAATCTACCGAAGCCTGTCTGGGTGTTTGCGACGAACGGGCAAGTGCCTGGCTTGCCACCTCCCACCTGTCCTGGAATTCCAGGGGGACCCACTTGTCCTGGGAAGCCAGGGGGACCTATGGGTCCTGGAAATTGTCCCTGGAACTGCCCTGGGAATGACGGGCCGATCGGACCACCGCCAAAGTGCCCGACAGGACCACCGAACGATCCAAACGGCTGCAAGAAAGTGCAGCACCGACGGTTTCCAGACTGACAGCACTGGTTGGCTTTCTGCTGGTCGTTGAAGGAACAGCTGTCGCAGGGGTCGTGGAAGATGTTCAGGAAGTCGATGTTTTCGATGAGGCCGGGGAAGAATCTGTGGGGAAAGGGAAGAGAGGAAAGGGCTCTTTTATCCGTTCTCATTCTGCCGCATCAGAAAGAATGTATGTAGGAGGTAACTATTTCGAGATGCTTTCCTCATTCTGCAAATGTGTTGGGAAGTTTATTTTGTTCGTTCGAGTTTGGTTGTTGCAAGGCTGCCATATGGCGTAATTTGATCAGAACGCCAAAAGCAGGACGTAAATGGATGCTATAATTATTTTGCAAATTTCTCTTTCTCTCTCTCTCTCTCTCTCTCTCTCCTTTACCTTCACTTACAAACTCGAAATCCTAAAGAAGGACGAATGCAGACACCATAACAAATTACTCTCTCTCTCTCTCTCTCTCTCTCTCTCTCTCTCTCTCTCTCTCTCTCTCTCTCTCTTCTCTCTGTTGCTTGTACATTCATTTACACACTAAGTCAGTGCGAAAACAGATATCTGAGGTTGCACATTCTCTATTTCTCTCTCTCGTTCTTGCTTGTACGTTCACTTACACACTAACATAACATAACAGTGATGCACTCTTTCTCTCTCTCTTTCTGTTGTGTGCATTCACTTGCACGCAAACACACTAAATCAAGGCAAAAACATAACCGAGATTGCCCCTCTCTCTCTCTCTCTCTCTCTCTCTCTCTCTCTCTCTCTCTTGTGCGCATTCACTTACACACAAACCCACTAAATCATTCACAAAACATAACCGAGATTGCACCTCCTCTCTCTCTCTCTCTCTCTCTCTCTCTCTCTCTCTCTCTCTCTTGCGTGCATTCACATAATATAACCGAGATTGCCCATTCTCTCTCTCTCTCTCTCTCTCTCTCTCTCTTTCTCATTCATAATATAACCGAGATTGCCCATTCTCTCTCTCTCTCTCTCTCTCTCTCTCTCTCTCTCTCTTAAAATTCCAGTGACATGAATGACCCCACAACGCGAGAAAAATCCCAGGATGGGACTACTGACCTGGTGTTTGGAGTAGCGTCGCTTTGTGGCCCAGCTGGGCCGTCTTTAGGGGCCTCTGCTGTGGGCTGGGCATCCTCTCTCGTGCCCGGGAACTGGACCTGAGCCCGTCCCAAGCCCGCCGCACAAACCAAAACTACGAGTATCTGAAGCCGACCCATCCTGAGGAAGGAGTTACAATTTAAGAATATGAGATGTTCAGTGATTTGATATTAATTTTTTTTTTTTTTTTTTTAATAAGGGAGATCTCTTCTTTCTGTGTTCCCCCTTACCTTCTCTTACTTCCTAATGAACACCTTAATAATATCCTTTGGAAGCTTGAATTTCAAGTCAGTGGCCCCTGTGGTGGGCCGGTTTCATATGAATAGGGTTCATCTTCTGAATAATAATAATAATAATAATAATATTATTATTATTATTATTATTATTATTATTATTATTATTATTATTATTATTATTATTATTATTATTAAGACAGGCATAATTTCCGTATTGAGATTATCGAGGCAAAACCTGGTGTTTTGAAGGACTGTCCAAAGTTATGGTAAGCCGAAATTCAAAACTGCTTTAGGAAAAGATTTATGAAATGAATTGAGAATTTTGGGAGGTTGTTCTGAAACCTGAGGTCAAATATTTATTCTAATTACTTTTTCTTTGGGAACGTCTTGGCAACGATATATTGTGCCAGCGAGCCTGAAGATTTCAAGCAATTCACAGTCGGGCATACGTGGGTTGGAGAGAGCGCTGGGAAGGGTTTGGGGGTGGGGGGAGTGGGATAGGGGACGATTGGTGGGCAGGTTAGGTGCGACTGAAATGTGCTCTCATTCCGAAGTGGGTTGAAGTAAGATGAGTCTTTGGCTGCTTAGGTCTTAGAAGGTCGACTTTGTTATTGTCTTTGTAAATTAATGTGAGTTTCTGTTCGTTCAAGTCTTGGAGGGCTGTTTGTGTGTGTGTGTTTTTTTTTTTAAACAGTCGAGGAATTCGGTGGGTAAAGGAGACCAAGCAAACGCCTCCGTGGTGCACTGTAGGCATTACTTAAGGGTCTTTGCAGCGTTCCTTCGGTCCCTAGCTGCAGCCTCTTCCATTCCTTTTACTGTACCCCAGTTCATGTTTTTCTTCCATCTGACTGTCCACCCTCTTTAACAGTTGTTTCATATGGCAACTGCGAGGTTTCCCTCCTGTTACACCTTCCAAACCTGAATGACCTCATAGGTCCCAGCGCTCGGCCTCTGGCCTAAATTCGATGTTCTGTTCTATTCTCCAAGCAAACGCAGGCACTCTGCTTTGCTAATTGCAAGTCAGTACCCATCTAGGGTCTCTCCTTTATTGTCTGAAGAAGGTCGCGTTTATCATTGGCAGTCCCGCCGTGTTGACTCGTCCTGGATGGCCCCAACCTCCCCGGCAGACCTTGACATCACTTTCACTGCTGGAGTCAACCAGAGGGCGTCAGTCTGGTTCTGTCCCTCGTTGTGGTACATGAGCGTGGTCCGTTAGGGCTGGGTATTTTGAGGCTCTGGTTTACATTTTCCGATTGCCTAGAGTATTTTTGTCGCCCTGTTGATAGTATTTTCGTCTTTTTTTTTTTATTTTAGTTTTGCTTTTGTTTCCATTAGAAAGGTGGACTAATTCGTTCCTGTTTTGACGAACTGGCGTATCCCATTTCTTTTAAGGTTTTGCGTTTTCCAGTCAAAGTGCCTCAGTTTTTGGTACTATAACATATCAAAATTTCAGCTGTTTGCATTGTCAGATTTTCCAACAAAATTTTGTACAGACGATTAGCTTACTAAAAGCTCTGAATAATATAAAAATTTTAGGAGCCTGTTTTCTCAGAATGAAGAAAAAAACAGCTTACGCCAGATCGTCAAACTAGGCACGAATTAATAGTATTTTCTGTATACTTATTAGTGGCCCTCTTGTTTATTTTCAGCTGTGGTTTTTGTGGTAGTTATATAAACAAAACAGAAAGTGACTTCCTTGTTCATAAGTAAGATTGGCCACAGCACCTCATTCAAGTTTGGTGTCTTTAATTTCGAAATCATTTTGCAAACGATTCTAAAATAATATGGAAGCCTAATGTTTTGCGAATCCAAATAAAAAGAAAAAACCATTCTGGTTGTTTGCTTCAGGTAAATCTTTAGAGTTTTTATTAATTATTTGTTTACGTATTTTGACAGAAGATCGACGCGGAAAAAATATCACAAGGCAGCCTGATTATAGCAACGCCAGTTTATGGTATTAGATCACTCACTAGGTATGCGAATAGCAGAGACGCAAAAGGGAAAGATAATGTTCTTGAGAGATAATTCATTGCTAATGATAATTTTTGTGCAATTAAATAGCTGACCTTATAAGAACAGCAAATACTCAAGAATTTCCTCCTACTCTCTAAAACCAGTATTATTACATGCATGAAGTGTTGAAGAATTACCAGTTTATTATTATTATTATTATTATTATTATTATTATTATTATTATTATTATTATTATTATTATTCAGAAGATGAACCCCACTCATATGGAACAAACCCACAGGGGCCATTGACTTGAAATTCAAGCTTCCAAAGAATATGGTGTTCATTTGGAAGAAGTAACAGGAAAACGGAGAAAGAAGAGATCAGTTGGTGGCTGAGAAAAAATAAATGAACAAATGAATAAATAAATAAAAATGTAACGTCTGTTAATTATTTGACAGGTAAAACTCTTAACTGCGCGAAAGCGTCCCACTAAAGTTGAAGAGGCGAGTAAATACTCTAACCGACGCTCGAAGTAAATCTATTTGAGAGTTTTAGATTGCAAAACAAACAAGTAAAATATGCATCGAGTTTTCTGTCTGGTGGTGGCCCACAAAACTCTTAGCCGTGGCCCATGAAACTCAGCCACGGTCCGGTGGTGGCCTATGTTGTTGGTACCTACAGCGCTGCCAGAAGTACGATTGTGGCTATATGGCTAACCTTAACTTTAAGTAAAATTAAAACTACTGAGGCAAGAGGGCTGCAACTTGGTATGGTTGATGATTGGAGGGTGGATGACCAACATACCAATTTGCAGCCCTCTAGCCTCAGTAGTTTTTAAGATCTGAGGACGGACGGACAGACAAAACCGGCACAAGTTTTCTTTTACAGAAAACGACAACTGGTAAAAGTCGTTTCGTTTTCGAAGCCGATTTTAATTATTCAGGTGAAGAATCTGTGCTTTTACTACTAGATCAAATCATCCGTAGTTTGACGAACTGGCCTAAGCCATTTTCTCCCCATTCTGAGAAAATGGGCTTCAAAGATTTTGATATTCAGAGCTTTTAATCAACTCATCTTCTGAGGACATTTGGTTTGAAAATGTGCAACACAGACAGCTTGAGTTTTGATATGTTTATAGAGAATCAAAAACTGAGTCACTCTGGCTGGAAAACTCAAAAACCTAATAAGAATGGGTTACTCAGTTCGTCAAAACAGGGACGATGCTTTGCACAGTATTAGAATATTCTTACTTGTAAGAATTTACGAATTTTCCATGGCCAAATAGGATTAAGCAAATTAGAGTAAGAAGGAGAAAGGACATCAGTAAACTGGAAAAAGAATAAAGCTAGTGTTCAAAGATTTGACTCTTTGTTAGTGGCTAACATATACGAATTTAGCGTTATCTCAGAAAGAAGAAAGATTATAAAAAAAAAAAAATTAAAAGAGGTTTATGAAATCTTGTGGTGACATATTTTGCTGTATTCGACTGTCATCCAGTGACCAGGGCTTAAGAGTGCGTAACTTTTTAGATAATTTTTTTAAACTAAAGCTGTAAACGTTTCGAATGTAGCCTCTTTTGGCTGTAATATTTGCATAATTTCCTTCGTTTCGTTTTGAGACTGTTAGAGAAATGCCAATAAGAAAAAAATTTGCTTTAAATTCAGTTGACATAACACGCAATTTAGACATTTTTTTTTTTAGCCTAATTTGAAAAGCCACAGGGTTCATGGAAACCCCATTCACTCTTCCGAATCACTGTCACAAAATAAATAAAAATAAATGAAAAATATAAATATTTTTGCCATTTTTTCCAATCGAAGATCACTTCATCACGGCTTCAGATTCTGTTAAAAAGACCGCGAGTTGAATTCTTAGAGAGAATCCTATAGACTCGAGCAAGACCGTTAACAAGGAGTTGAGAAAATGACGAGTTACTTCAGAGATGAAGAATTTGAGAAAATCTCCGAAGTCCTTCTCACGCACTGTAATAATTTTTCTGTTATTATTTTTGGCTCACGAAAACCACTCTCACTAGCACTTGTAGTAAACTCACTGGTCACCACTAAGAGCAACCCCTGTGTGTGTGTTTGTGTGTGTGTGTGTGTGTGTCTCTCACTAACCTGGAGATGGTTATGCTGTGCTGCGATGACCGCCGCTCACGTATATATAAGGTGTTCCCAAGGGGGAGACACTGTGACCTTAGTCACCACCCCCCTCCTAGTAAATTTCCCCCTTATTCGCTCTCCGCGGACCCCGCCCATTCTTCTCTTCCTCCTCGTCCCCCACCCTCCTCCTCCTACATGTTAGCATCTCTCTCTCTCTCTCTCTCTCTCTCTCTCTCTCTCTCTCTCTCTCTCTCTCAGGTCCTATGAGCAAGGGCTTGTTCTGGCGAAAAGCTAGCTTATTCTAACATTATCGTTATCTCTCCCCCATCATTCTCAATCTCTACCCCTTCCTCTCTGTCCCCCACTCACTCCCCTTCCCTCCCCCTGCCCCTCCCCCACCCACATCTCTCCCCCCCTTCCCATAGCGCCTGCCTTCAAGGTCGTTTCCATCTCTGCTAATTCTCGTCGAACACGCAAAACTGCGGCCACAACTGTCCCTCCCCCTCTCCCATCTTTCCCCTCCCCTCCCCCTCCCCTCCCCAAATAGGAAGGGTTAAGAAGACGTTTCTCCTGATTTTCTCAACCGATTCCTCCGAGATGAAATCGAGGAGCAACGATGCAAACCGAACAAGTGATGTGACGATGACCTTGAGATTTCAGGCCTGCGGTCGGTTTATGCTTTCTCTATCGATCCGTCTCCTCGCAGCCTCAGAAGGATTTCCCCTCCTCCTCCTCCTCCTCCTCCTCCTCCTCCTCCTCCTCCTCCCCTCCCCTCTTTGATATGACCGCAGTCGTAACAGGTGTAATATTTATTGATACTAGGAAAGCTCTGGGATTTCTCTCGTTTTATGTATATATATATATATATATATATATATATATATATATATATATATATATATATATATATATATATATATATATATATATATATATATATATATATATATATATTATATATACAATATATATATATTGTATATATATATATATATATATATATATATATATATATATATATATATATATATATGTATATATATACAATATATATATATACATATATTATATATTTCAGCGACGTTCCCTTCAGAAAGGTTGTTGGCTTCATGGCTAATGTGTTTATATCTCCCTGAATGCGGTTCCCATTGCGTCGTATTTTTATGAATATACACATTTAATGAATAACAGTGGTTTCGTTCCTATCCAGTTTGAGTTTTATGCATTTGCCGTTCCTGACTCCAGTTTTATTATTATTATTATTGTTATATTATTAGCCTGACTAATAATAACATATTATTATTGTTATTATTATTGTTATTATTATTATTATTATTATTATTATTATTATTATTGTTGTTATTATTATTATTATTATTATTATTATTATTATTATTCAGAAGATGAACCTTATTCATGTGGAACAAGCCCACCGCGGGGGCCACTGACTTGAAATTCAAGCCTCCAAAGAATATTATGGTGTTCATTAAGAAGAAGTAAGATGAGATAAAAGGAAATACAGAAAGAAGAGATCTCGCTCATTAAAGAAAAATAAATCAATAGATAGATGAAAATGTATTAAAATGCAGGGAGAATATAGTATCAGGATATCAATGCATTGCATCTTCCCTGAACTCTTGAAGTTCCAATTGCATAACATCTCTAGAGAGGCCGTTCCACAGTCCAACGGTGTGAGGGATAAAGCACCTCTGGAACTGAGGAGTTCTATAGTGAGGCACATTTACTAATAGATAGTAGGCCTTTTGTTGATGAGGTTAAACGTTCGGTTGACGTGAATGTTTCGAACGTTTGAGATGGGTTATGGAAACGTTTGTTGACTCGGAGCAAAAGTTCTTGTCATTCCATTGTTGAACCGAATTGATATACTTCGTTATATGTTGGTAGATTGCATAGACCTGCTAGACAAACCAATCTCTCTCTCTCTCTCTCTCTCTCTCTTGTGAAGATTTCTTTTTGCTACAAGACATTTCACAAATTTTGAAACTATTGGTAGTTAAAGAAATTGATGTATTTATGTATTTATTACTTATATATTTGTAGATGGCGTAGACCTGTTAGACAAACTAAATCTCTCTCTCTCTCTCTCTCTCTCTCTCTCTCTCTCTCTCTCTCTCTCTCTCTCTCTCTCTCTCTCTCGTGAAGATTTCATCTTGCTACATCGCATTTCACAAATTTTGAAAATATTGTTAGTTAAAGGAATTGGTATATTTAGTTATATATTTGTAGATTACTTAGGCCTGCTAGACAAACTAATCTCTCTCTCTCTCTCTCTCTCTCTCTCTCTCTCTCTCTCTCTCTCTCTCTCTCTCTCTCTCTCTCTCTCTCTCTCTCTCTCGTGAAGATTTCATCTTGCTACATCGCATTTCACAAATTTTGAAAATATTGTTAGTTAAAGGAACTGGTATATTTAGTTATATATTTGTAGATTACTTAGGCCTGCTAGACAAACTAATCTCTCTCTCTCTCTCTCTCTCTCTCTCTCTCTCTCTCTCTCTCTCTCTCTCTCTCTCTCTCTTTCGTGAAGATCCATCTTGCTACATCGCATTTCACAAATTTTGAAAATATTGTTAGTTAAAGGAACTGGTATATTTAGTTATATATTTGTAGATTACTTAGGCCTGCTAGACAAACTAATCTCTCTCTCTCTCTCTCTCTCTCTCTCTCTCTCTCTCTCTCTCTCTCTCTCTCTCTCTCTCTCTCTCTCTCTCTTGAAGATCTCATCTTGCTACAAGGCATTTCACAAATTTTAAAAATATTTAAAGTTACTATTTGGAAGGACAAACAGTAGCTCAGTTATGCAAGAAGGCGGAACTTAAAATCTATTATCCCTAAAAGAATGACTTCTTAATCATTCCCTACGAAGAGATGTCATGTCATTGCTCTCTGTTGGATTCTCTGTCCTTGATGTATTTCATTGCCGCTCACACCTGAGATCTTAGGTCTGCTGCGAGTTTTTGAGTTTTGCATTAATCTTTGGGAATGAAACTACCGGCCCCATGTCCGTGCATCAGCATTGGGCGAGGTCTCGTCTCTGTTGGTTGCAAGATTCTGGAGGTCGAAACCAGGCCTCCCCCATAAGGGGGGTGGTGTCATCTGTGCACCTCACGCGCTGCACTGTAGGCATTACTTAAGGTTCTTTGCAGCGTCCCTTCGACCCCTGGCTGCAACCCTTTTCATTCCCTTTACTGTACCTCCGTTCATATTCTCTTTATTCCATCATACCTTCCACCCTCTCAAACCTTTCTACTCGGTTTCCATTTCAGCGCTGAATGACCTCATAGGTCCCAGCGCTTGGCCTTGGCCTAAATCCTGCATTCTATGCTTTATGAATTCCACAGCGAACATTACACTTTTACATATTTTAATTCAGGTCTGCGCCATTGGAAGAGATTAGACGATCAAGTCTCTGCCACGGCAGACATTTTGAGCTGTTTTGCAGAAATCAAATCAAAGTCCTTCAAAAAGAAGGCATCGTGCTCACCCCACATAAAAATGGGAAAAAGCACGTTAAAACGAAAAAAAAAAATTTTTTCAGCATTTAAGGAGATCTTTCATCTATCCTTGACCATTTAAAGGGTTTGAAGCAAGCAGGCAAATGTTGCGAGAGGTTTCGAAGAGTTATGAGGTGACTGTTAAGTAGTGAATCATTCTTTCGGTAAGAATCGTAACCTTTTGAAAAATTGAAAGCGAATCTTATCGCTTTTAAGCATTCACTTATAAGAGACTACTAGTCAGCTTAGTGGTCTGGTTAAACTGTTTTAATAATAATAATAATTAATAATAATATTATAAGAGATTACAGCCAACTCCGGCTGTTTTTAGAGATTCGTAGATATCTGAATATTTGACGACATGATTAAAAGTTAAGTATATCTTAGTTTAATTGTCGTCCATTCAATTGGAATTGGAACATAAGATTTAGGCCAGAGACCAAACGCTGGGATCCATGAGATTGTTCAGCGCTGAAAGGGAAATTAACTGAAAAAGATTTTTGAGAGATATAACAGGAGAAAACCTCAAAGCAGTTGCACTCTGAAACAACTGTTAGGAGACGGTTGAGGAAAGTAAGATGGAAGAATGAAGATATGAACGGAGTCGCAGTAAAAGGATTGAAAGGGGCTGCAGCTAGGGGCCGGAGGGACGCTGCAAAGCACCTTGAGCAATGCCTACAGTGCACCGCGTGAGGTGCACTGACGGCACTACCTCCCCATACGGGGAGAGACCCACTCAAGAAATTATTATTATTATTATTATTATTATTATTATTATTATTATTAAGATGAAGATGAACCCTAATCATATGGAACAAGCCCACCAAAGGGGCCACTGACCTGAAATTCAACCTTCCAAAGAATATGGTGTTCATTAGGAAGAAGTACCCCGTAGGGGTGCACTGTAGGCAATACTTGGCCCCTAGCTGCAACCCCTTTCATTCCTTTTACTGTGCCTCCGTTCATATTCTTTCTTCCATCTTACTCTCCACCCTCTCTAACAATTGTTTCATAGTGCATCTGCGAGGTTTTCCTCCTGTTACACCTTTGTTAACGTTTAATCTCAGTTTTCCTCTCAGCGCTGAATAACCTCATAGGTCCCAGGGCTTGGCCTTCGTCCTAGATTGCATATTCTAAAGTAATTAGGAAGAAATAAGAGAAGGTAAAGGGAAATATAGAAAGAAGAGATCTCTTCAAAAAAGAAGACATGAATAGCATTTTCAGCGATTTTTGTCTTTTAGAATTTTGCTTATCTGAGCCCGTGAAGGTCTTATTCTTTTTATTCGTATTGATAAAATTGGGAATTTTTCCCACAAAACTTTGTTCATTTTTGGGGAAAATGGCGATTGATGGTGATATTGCATATTTCAAGGCCATTTAATAAACTTATGGTGCCTGATTTGATACGTTTATTGAACGGATTTTTTTTCTTTTTGTTGCTATTGCCATGATAAGAAAATAGTGAGAAGTCTGCATTTTTCTCTTAAAAGCTTCTGAACATCTTGGGCGATAAGGTTTTTAGTTTTCTGTGAAAGAAAACTACTGTGCCGGCTTTGTCTGTCCGTCCACACTTTTTCTCTCTGCCCTCAGATCTGAAAAACTACTGGGGCTAGAGGGCTGCAAATTGATATGTTGATCATCCACACTCCAATAATCAAACATACCAAATTGCAGCCCTCTAGCCAAAGTAGTTTTTACTTCATATAAGGTTAAATTTAGCCATGATCGTATTTCTGGCATCGCTATAGGTGCCTACAACACCGGGCCGTGGCTGAGTTTCATACACCAATATACGATGATTAGAAAACTCGATTGCACCGGAGAAACTTCGGTGCATTTTTTACTTGTTTTTCTTGACAAAATTTTAACCTTCAACGTAAATTATTAGAGCATGTCAAGAAATCTGTTTTATACAGGCTCCCGTAGAGGGGCAGTGTTATCAGTGCGCCTTCACACGGTGCACTGTAGGCATTGCTTCAGGGCCTTGGCAGTGTCCCTTCGGCCCCTAGCTGCGACCTCTTTCATTTCTTTTGCTGCACCTCCGCTCATATTCTCTTTCTTCCATCTGACTTTCCACCCTCTCTAACAATTGTTTCATAGTGCAACTGCGAGGTTTCCCTCCTGTTTAACCTTTTAGATAGCCTCATAGGACCCAGCGCTTGGCCTTTGGCCTAAATTCTATATTCTATTCTGTTCCATTTATTTTGAGGCCTGGCAGGACCAGGGGATCTAGATCTAAAGGTAAACTGGATTGAACTGGATTAGAGAGAGAGAGAGAGAGAGAGAGAGAGAGAGAGAGAGAGAGAGAGAGAGAGAGAGAGAGAGACTATAGAAGAAAACTCGTTCCCTTTGCAGCCCAAGTACATAAGATGAGTCACATTATCATACCCGAGATGAGGTCCCGTTTACTTGACCCCGCCTCATTTGGGCACAGGTAATTGGGGTCACCTTGAAATCACCATAGCGTTTAATGCAACCTCCTTTTTTTTTTCTTTCTTTTTTTAGAGTTTGCAAGATGGAAAATGTATTGAGATTGCAGCTTTGCGCAAGTGAGGCTTTTTCTGTTTAGAGATGTGTGTGTGTGTGTGTGTGTGTGTGTGTGTGTGTGTGTGTGTGTGTGTGGGGTGATCACTGTTTTTGGCAAATGATTACGAAAAGCGAAAGTTAGTGGAATGATTAAATACGCAGCTAGAGAAAAAATTTTAAGAATAAATGTCTGTTTACAGTTTTGTGTGTTTTTTGTGTGTGTGATTTGGAGTGATCATTGTGTTTTGCGATTGATTACGAAAGGAGAAAGGTAATATAATTTTAAAATTCGCAGGTATAGAAACATTTTAAGAATAAATGTAAAAATTTAATATATTGAGGAGCAAATGTGTAGCTGTAAAAATATAAAATCAAATATATATAAATAAAAAAAATAAATACGTAAGCCACCCAGTCAGTATACACATAGATGAATGAAGGCAAAAATGAATAATGAAGTAGGAGTGAATGAGTAGACGGTCAGATAATTATACAACACATAATCACTCGAATAATACTTACAAAAAAAGAAAGAACAGAAGATAAGCGAGTAAAAAATACGCCGTAGTTTTTTCGGCGCAATCGAGTTTTCTGTACAGCGTAAAATGCTGTATGAAACAATCAGCCACGGCCCGGTGGTGGCTTGTGTTGTTGGCACCTATAGCGCCAGACGCACGATCATGGCTAACTTTAACCTTAAATAAAATAAAAACTACTGAGGCCAGAGGGCTGCAATTTGGTATGTTTGATTATTGGAGGGTGGATGATCAACATACCAATTTGCAGCCCTCTAGCCTCAGTAGTTTTTAAGTTCTGAGGGCGGAGAGAAAAAAGTGAGGACGGACAGACAAAGCCGGCACAACAGTTTTCCTTTACAGAAAACTAAAAGGTAAAACCATCCCAAAGGACGACTTTTTGAGAAAGCTTTCGAAAAAGGACATTCGATACATTGAGAACAAGGAATAACAGAGGACCCAGATTGGTTAACAGTGAAAGTAACAGCCGACTGTATCCGTGGGTGTTGTTTCTCGAGTGCGTGTGGGCGCGGGTGAAGGCTCGACGGGTGATCTGACATATCATTTTTGTTGTTTTCTTTTTTTATTTTTTATATATTTTTTTTTTCAAGATTCGAGGTTGGGGCAATATAGGTCTTCGTGGATGACTGTCTGGGAGGTACGTATAGTCCGCTGTTGTAGTTAGCTCTCTCTCTCTCTCTCTCTCTCTCTCTCTCTCTCTCTCTCTCTCTCTCTCTCTCTTAAGGGAAATGAACTATCCCTCTCGAGTTTATTGTAAGACTCAGTGACTTATATTTTAATTCGATTTCTTAAGCACTGAAAATATTTATATCTTTTCCCCGGTGCCAATGACCCCGGATTTTTGCGACGCCATTTCACAGAGACCAGTCAGTTATGATATTTATAACTCCAGTCAACAAACAACAAATTTTACCTTGAACGTGCGATTCAGCATCTCGGAACAATCGAGTTTTTTTTTTTTTTTTTTTTTTAATTCTTTACTTTGTGCATGTAGCCAGTTTTGCCTGCTTTGAGAACCTGTCTTTGTTTGTTCCTAATTGTTGACAATCCGCCTGCCGTCGTGCTTGCTCGTATGACACTTGTCTTCGGTAACACTTTGTTCGAATTATTATTATTATTATTATTATTATTATTATTATTATTATTATTATTATTATTATTATTATTATTGTTATTATTATTATTATTATTGTTATTGTTATTATTATTATTATTATTATTATTATTATTATTATTATTATTATTATTATTATTATTGAGAGGATGAATCATATTCATATGGATCAAGCCCACCAAAGGGGCCATTGACTTGAAATTCAAGCTTCCAAAGAAATCTTGGTGTCCAGTAGGACATACAGAAAGAGCTCTCACTTATTAAAAAGAAGACAACGAGATTAATAAATAGATAAAAATGTATTCGCGTTTTTGCTTGATTTTCGTTTCAGCACCATTAACTGGCTTTCCGTTGGAGTGAGTACTTCTTCTCCCGCCGCACCCCCCCCTCCCCCAAGACGTGACTAAGTACCAATATTTGTCACGCATCCCGGATTGCGGTCTGCTCGGATTTATCTAGTTCGAATGGTGTCGACGAGTCGCTCTGTTCTGTTCGTTTTGTCTCCTTCTGGCATCGGATCAAACCCTTAACCCTTTCCACCTCCCCTTTCATCCCCTCCTTCCCACTTCCCAGGTACTTGTTCTTGCCAGACTTATTTGGAAGATCACCAAGTAACTCCAACAGCAGCAGCAGCTTTCCCTGGGGTAATCCACGTGGTCAAGGCTGAGAGACTTTCTTCTTCTTCTTCTTCTTCTTCTTCTTGGTACGCAGCCTTTGTCTTTCTGCACCCATCAGACAGCAGTCGAAATGGCGACCACCTCCTTGTGCAAATGACGTCTCCTTCTGCAGTCGTGTTGGGTATTTCCTTCTAGTTACCTTGAACGCAAAATCTGTTCTTGGGTTCCAGAAGTTGCTGTGAGTGTAATGTCTTATTCTAAACCGTTCTTGTTAAGGAGGGAAGGCTTCCTAACAGTACTTAACTAATTAATAGAATATTAATGCAGTATTCATGTTTATGCACTCATTCATATTGATTTATTTCCTTGTAGTATGTCTCTCTCCCTCTCGCTGATAGCAGTGTAGTCTTTGGAAAGCCAATTGGCAAGTTAATGTCGTCGGTTCTGTATGACTGTGTGTGCACTTTGTAACCTCTTACTCTAAACCATTCTTGTTAAGGGGAAAGCTTCCCAACAGTACTTAATTAATGAAATATTCTTGTTTATTCACTCGTTTATATTGATTTATTTCCTTTTAGTATGTGCAATATCTCTCCGTCTCTCTAATAGCCATGTAATCTTTGGAAAGGTTATTAGCAAGTAAATATCGTCTTTGATCTGTTCTGTAAGATTGTGTTTGCACTTTGAATATTAATGACCCAATCTTAACTGTATCCTTCTGCATGGATTTTTTCTCTGTGATTGGGTATGATTCAATATGCTTTATGCACTTTCATTCATGCCGAGAGTGGGCTGGTCGATCAAGGATCTAGCAGAGGAGGTGCCATTGTAGGTTTTGTTAGTTTACTCAGAATTTCATGAGTGATAGATCCAGGATCCTGGATAGACCTGAAGCGAGAGTCGGTCACTGAAGGTATATTTTTTTCCTGTTACTCTCACTGGCCTCTTTCCTAATGGTTTCGTCACTGCTGTTGATTTTGCCCGTAAAATATTCGTACTTTTGATTTTTTAAAGAACGTTTTCCCTGTTGCTAAATGTTCTCCTGTAAGGTTTCCCGTGATAAATTTATTCGTACTTCTATTATTTTACAAAAGTTTTACCTGCTGCAAAATATTTTCCTCTAAAGCTTCCCGTAATAATGAATATTTTCCCTAGAACTATCCTTACAGACAATTTTTTTTTATATATAGAATTACCCCTTACAGATAAATTTTTCCCCTAGAACTACCCTTACAGATAATTTTTTTTTCTTAGAATTTCTCCTTCAGATAAATTTTTTTCCCTAGAATTACCCTTGTAGATCATTTATTCCTTAGAATTACCTTTACGGATAAATTTTTCCCTAGAAATTCCCCTTAAGGTAAATTTTTTCCCGAGAATTGCCTTTTCAGATAAATTTCCTTAGAATTACCCTTGCAGATAAATTTTTCCCCTGGAATTACCCTTACAGATAAATTTTTCCCTAGAATTTCCCTTACAGATATATTTTTTCCTTAGAATTTCCCATACAGATAAATTTTTTCCCTAGAATTTCCCTTACAGATAAATTTTTTCCCTAGAATCACCCATAGATAAATTTTTCCCCTAGAATTACCCTTACAGATAAATTTTTCCTAGAAATTCCCCTTAAGGTAAAATGTTTTCCTGAAAAATTGCCCTTACAGATCATTTTCCCCTAGAATCACCCTAACAGATAACTTTTTCCCCTAAAATAACCCTTAAAGATAAATTTAAGACTTACCCTTGCAGATAAATTTTTCCTAAGAATTACACTTACAGATAAATTTTTCCCCTAGAATCACCCTTACAGATAATTTTTACCCTAGAATAACCCTTAAAGATAAATTCAAGGGTTACCCTTGCAAATAAATTTTTCTCTATAATTACCCTTACAGAAAATTTGTTCCCTATAATTACCCTTTAAGATAAATTCGAGAATTACCCTTACAGATCAATTTATCCCATAAAACTACCCTTGCTGATAAATTTTTATCCCTGAATTATTCCTGCTATTAAATTCTACCTTTTAGATCCCCATTACATTTCTGAACTCTTACTTTTTTTAATTCTTACATTTTTTAACTCCTACATTTTTTAATTCTTACATTTTTGAACCTCAACATTTTGAACTCTTATATTTTTGATTCTTACATTTCTGAACTCTTACGTTTTTTAATTCTTACATTTTTGAACTCTTGCATTTTGAACTCTAAAGGACACCCAGCTGAAGTATAAGCTTTTCACCTAAATATTCACGTGCCCAGAGAATGTTGGGTACGCAGGATACAAATGCCCCCTGAAGGTCAGTCGAGTTGAAACGTGGAGAAATTTTAAACTTACTAAGAATATAAACCTTTGCAAGTGTGTATTGAAAATACAATCTTTTATTGACTTGTTCCTCTGCATATAATGCATACTTTTCTGAACATTTTTCCTAAAACCTTGTACTGCCTGACCTTTGGCAACCGAAGTTCAGTATTGTTGACGCCTGTCTGTGTGTCTGTCTCTGTTGGAAGTTGGATTGACATTGCTGGGGAAAATGTGCATATTTAATGTTCCATGCTGCTGAATAATGATTTTGCAGACGCATACTGGTCTTATTGTAACATCAAAACGCCAAGGTTTGCATATTTCATTCTGGCCCGTAAAGGGGTAGTGCCGTCAGTGCACCTCACGTGGTACAGTGTAGGCATTACTAAAGGTACTTTGCAGCGTCCCTTCGACCCCTAACTGCAAGCGCTTTGATTCCTTTTACTGTACCTCCATTCATATTCTCTTTCTTCCATCTTACTTTCCACTCCCTCCTAACAATTGTTACGTATTGCAACTGCGAGGTTTTCCTTCTGTTGTTCCTTTAAAAACATTTTACTCTCAATTTCCCTTTCGGCGCTGAATGACCTCATAGGTCCTAACGCTTGACATTTGACCTAAATTTTGCATTCCGGTCCTAAATCTGTAAGAGTAACAGGCAAAGCTACGACCACACGCGGTAGTATTGAGTGACTCAAGGCGTCCCACTGTTAATGTTTTATGTTACTGTTTTATCAGCACCGTCACTGTCACTTTCACATAACAGATCTTTCCCGATTAGGTCAGATTAAAATACAGAATTTAGGCCAGAGGCCAAGCGCTGGGACCGATGAGGTCATTCACCGCTGAAACGGAAATTGACATTTAAAGGTCTGAAAGGTGTAACAGGAGGAAAACATTGCAGCTGCACTATGAAAAAATTGTTAGAGAGGCCGGGAAGTCAGATAGAAGAAAGAGAATATGAACCGAGGTACAGTAAAAGAAATGAAAGACGTTGCAGCTAGGGGGCGAAGGCAGGCTGCAAAAGCCTTAAGTAATGCCTACAGCGCACTGCATGAGGTGCACTGACGTCACTACCCAGCCCCCTACGGGAAGATCAGCGCTGTCGCTTCTTGAAGCGCACAGAACTATAAATAGAATGTCGACATCAAAATACTTCTCTCTTATCAACCCTCTAATTTGCAATGTTCTGTTTCAGACCGGCACAAGATATTACTCTTTTAATTTCCACATCATGAGATTTGCAAATATACGAATTGAAGACGGTAAAATCAAGAGTCGAGAAAATGATGTCATTTTTAAAATATAATAAATTAAATTAAAAATACGTTGACTCAGGATGGTGCCTGGCGCTTGGCATGTTTCTCGACTGATAGCCTCATATCACCCTGGGCTGAGTTCGGTTTCATTATATGCACGTAGTTGAGGGACTACAAGATACCACGTGATATATATTTCAGTTGTAGATTTCGCACAATTTTTCTCTGCTTCACACAATGGACAGCTGTTATACACACAAACATATATATATATATATATATATATATATATATATATATATATATATATATATATATATATTTACATACACTTAATGTAGATGCATACATACATACATACATGCATATACGGATAATAGTTATATATATACTGTATATATATATATATATATATATATATATATATATATATATATATATATATATATATATAGACATCTAGATTATATTAATCACACACACACACACACATACATATATATATATATATATATATATATATATATATATATATATATATATATATTATTATGATTTTCCTTTGTTGTTGTTGGTTGTTCTGTTGTGTTTCATTTACTGCCAGCCGGGCTGATCGATAGACCATCTGTCTATCGACTTAAAACCAAGGGTTTAAAAGATTAAAGGCGCTCCCATTTTTGATAAAGATCTTTCCTTCGAGGCAAAAGTAATCTGGCTTGGGTGTCCTACAGGCCAAAACCTCCCCTGCAGGCAGCAGGTGCAATGAGTCAAAACATCTGTGTTGGGTAGGAGGGGATAAAAGCAGAAACCCACGAGGCCGACACACGCGGGCTGGAAGATTTGAATTTCCCCAACACCTGGCCCCATCGATGCCCTTGCATCCTAACCACGTGGCCCTTTCAAAAAGTATACTTTTTTGCCCTCGACCGTATTCCTCGAGCCCACACGCCACTGCTTGGAGTTTCGAGGAGTCCCCATTACGGAATAGCATCTCATGGAAGAAACTCGTCCTCGGAAATAGTCATCCACGGATATCGGAAAATAAGGTAAAGTGCCCTGGAAGAGCCCCATTTCAGTATTTGTCTCGTAATATTTTCTTAAAGAGAAAGCCAGAAATCTCCCTTGTCTAATGTCCGTGCGCCTCTTGCATCGGCAGTATTAATTCTTTATTACTCCTTTGGCACCCTCAGTGCACTTCGAATTCATTATTCTTTTGTCATTTTATATACTGCATATCTCTCATTTCAGAGGGATTCTAGAACGGACTGTGTCTCCCCAGTTTCATCAAATAGGAATCTCCTTGATAGTATTGAGTTCCTCTTTCCCGTACTGATATCATTTATGTAAATACACTCCTTTAAATTTACGTGTTTTATATATTTCCCCTCAGTAACCAGAGCCCTATGCTCATATGAAATTCTCCTTTGTTTTCCTCTCTCTTTTTTACGTTTTAGTCAGAATCACAAGGCTAAATTAACTTAAATATATATATCAAACTAAAACCACGGAAAATATAATATATATATATATATATATATATATATATATATATATATATATATATATATATATATATATATATATATATATATATATATATATACACACACACACAAACATAAATGCGCCGCTAACAAACATTTCTACTGCTATGAACACAGGCATCGTGTAAACTGCCCATTATGATCATAGTCAGATAGCACTATTTAAGATAACATTTCACTCCGTTTTCCTCACTCAGAAGTCTTTTAATAATATTGACTCTTGGATCACTTAATGGGTAAGTTACGTCGACACTTCTCGGACATAAATAAGGTTACGAATCACACGTATTCCCAGCTTCATTCTCTCTCTCTCTCTCTCTCTCTCTCCCGCAGTAGATTCATCCTCGATTTAGCAGGTATATGCTGAAAGCATATCGAAAGTACATATTTTTATATCTTACTGTTCAGTGGTTGGGACACTTGTCACACTACCTCAAGGTCCCGGGCTCGGACCACTTCCCAAGTGAGCTAAAAGGCCTTAGGCCCGCTCCGTCAAACCCCATCGAATTATATACCTGGCAGTTAGTCTGCTGTGGTGAGTTGCAAACCAGGATGGAAAAGGCCGTGAAACGTCTCCATTTAAGGGGAAAAGCTGTAGGTTAAAAGTGAGTGAACTGAATCACTTAAAAATAGACCAGGTGTATAAGCCAGCACGCCCACCGCCTTACCTGAACTAATTAAGTCACAGTCGTTGCCCTAAAATCTATTTCTTGCGCAAGCAAGGATCTCAAGGCCTGAGTGAAACCCGCTTTTAGCTCCGAAGCAAAATATCAGCGGATGAATTTTGGGAAATTTATGTGAAACTCTAATGACTGGGAATGACGGTTACTGTGGAAATTAGCGCGCTGTCACGGACGGGCCAGTTAAAGGGCTTGGCTTTGAAAAAAAAGTAAGCGCCATCTGTGGCGTAGAATAGGAACTAATTATTACTAGGCAACTTGGGTGCTGCAGTTGCCATGTTTCCTGTTTTCTTCTGGATTAATTTTGTTATTAATGTTAGTATTATCATAATTCCACCTTATTCTTCGGTTTTCAGTGGAGCCCCTCTTCATTAGAGGAAACAGCTCATTGGTGACCAAATATTCTCGGCGTTATTCTTAGTATTATTGTTATTTTTGATTACGAAGGATATATCAAGCAAACAAATTATTTAGATATATTTTTTTTTTTTGCAGTATATTCGCTTTGTAAGAATGCGGAAATGAGTTGCGTTGACTTGCAGAACGCCACACATTTAAATTTACATTTCTTCTATGTTTGCGGAGCAACTCAAGGTTGCAGTTTTGATTATATATTATATATATAAATATACATATATATTATATATATATATATATATATATATATATATATATATATATATATATATATACAAATTATATTCTGTGTATTCAAGTTATTACTTCCTCAGTGGACGTCAATAATGCAGAAGGTTCAAAAGAGGAGATTCTTCATTTCCAAGCTTTCAGATTCGTGTCTAATTCCATATTCAAGGAAGCAAATAATGAAAAAATTTATATGTATATATATATATGTGTGTGTATATATATGTATATGTATATATGCATATATATAAATTACATATACATATACATACTGTATATATACAGTATATATAGATATATATCTCCTTAGATTCTACTAACTTGCTCGAACGAAAACGTTTCTAGTTTCCAATCTTATATTAATTTCCAACCCATGGGTACCCAAACTGGATATTATTATTATTATTTCGGAATATTTGGAAGGCTTAACCTCATTGATCCTTTCTCCATCTGATAGATATTATATCCATTTTAAATACTCTGCCCTTTCCTTTTTCTGTACCTCCGTTCATATTCCCCTTCTTCCATCTGACTTTCCACTCTCTCCTGTTACGCCTTTCAGACCTCCTTATCTTCAATTTTCCCTTTCAGCGTTGAATGACCTCATAGGTCCCAGCGCTTGACCTTTGGCCAAAACACTATATTCCAGTTTCTATATGCCTAAATACTCTGTCCTTGCTACGTTTGCCTTCCTTAGATTTATAATTGTGCTTATGCGAAAGGAGAAAGTCTGAAATTTTATTGAACTGAATAAACGATTCTTATGATTATCGAACAGCCTCGAATTGAGCACATTATAAGTTGGGTCACAGTTATGTGCTTCAGTTTTAAATGACGCCTGAGAATGATTTATGTATGTATGTATTGTGTATGTATGTATGTATATATTCAGTAATCTCCTCGCTACTGTAAACACGTGAAGACTGAGAAACATCTAAGAAAAAATAAAAGACATAATATGTCCATTTACGCAGTTCTTACGTAGACAAATTAGTGTCTCAAGGAAACTTGTCAACTCCATCAAAAATAAATAAGGGTGATAATGATAGTGTGTATGAGTGTGTTTGTGTGATATGTGCGCACTCAAGGATTAGTGTGTATTATACGCGCGCTTGAGTATGAGTATGTGCGTACATATGCATAATTGGGAGTTAATCGCCCATTTAAGCACGAGGGTGAGTTATGTGCGTATAAAGTATGAGTATGGGTGATGCGTACACTCAAAAGTATGAGTGGGAGTTATTTGCGTATTAAGTATGATTATGTGTTTGCGTACACTCAAAAGTATGAGTGGGAGTTGTGTGTGTAATAAGTATGAGTATGTTATGTGTGCACTCAAGTATGAGTGGAAGTTATGTACGTATTAAGTATGGGTATGTATTATGTGTACACTCAAGTATAAATGGCAGTTATTTGTATATTAAGTATGAGTGTGTGTTATGTGTACACTCAAGTATGAGTTTGAGTTATTTGCGTATCAAGTATGAGCATGTGTTACGCATACACTCAAGTGTAAGAGGGAGTTATATGTATATTGAGTATGAGCATGTGTTATGTGTCCACTCAAGTATGAGTGGAAGTTATGTGCGTGTCAAGTATGAGTATGTGTTATGCGTACACTCAAGTATGAGTGGAAGTTATGTGCGTATTAAGTATGAGTATGTGTTGTGCGTACACAAGTATGACTGGAAGTTATGTGCGTATCAAGTATGATTGTGCGTGGTGCGTACACTAGAGTATGAGAGGGAATTACGACGTATTAAGCATGCGTGATTGTATTTATACAGATGTATCTATAACCTGATGAGACGTTTGTAGGGAAGGGTTGTAGGTTATCTAAATTGGTTATGAATGGAGGGTTATTCCCGATAAAGTTTGTGAGTGTAGGATTATATATCAGGCGTTCAGCATTAGAAGGGCCTCTTGTCCCAACTTTTAAAAATGGCGTTTTTCGTCTGATCGGCTTTAAGATAATCCCCCTTTTTCCGCAAAAAAAAAAAGGGGGTGGGGTTGAACTATAATTTTTTTATGCATACTATTGTATTCCTGATGGCAAATATTTCATCACATGCAAAATTCAACTTTGTATCTTGATAAATGAAGAAATTAGAGCTGGCTGAATTTCCAAAACTTTGATGGCTTATAACTAATTCTGAACGCCTGATATCTTCACTTTGTACAGTCTTTCCTTTTTCAGTGAAGTAATTCCTTGTATGGAACTTGTGAGTAAAATATATGAATGTAATACATACATTTCCCCACGTCGTCATTGTGTTTCCATTCAGACATGAATCTTCTTGTAAAGCTAAGGCTATTGTAATCGAAGACTTGTTCCCCCGGGAACACTCTAGCTGAAGTCTGTTCCCGTGAATGCGTTACTCAATTGTAGGGCGTCTCAAGTGCTTTTTCCAAGCACAGAACCCATCGGATGTATTGCAAGTTGGCCAGCGTTACGAAGTGATGGGAAGAGATTAATCTAGCGTCGCATAATCTGTGGTCATTGACGTCGGTGATGAAAGAAGATTCAGGGTTGTTGAAAGGAAAATTATGTGGGTTTATGAAAGTGAAGAGACAGTGAACTTTTTAGAATTGAAAAATTTTTTCGTGAACGAATTATAAAAATATATGGATTTCACACATCGATGACCACGGTAGTTGTGACGACAGTTGAGTGGGCATGGCTTCCCAAATCACATTCGGTTTTAATAGATTTCTCTTCCCGAGTGGAGCCTGTATACCAATCCTTTCAGTTGTCGACAAAAATCCTCCAATATTTTGTAGATTAAAAACCCTTTTATCACTTTCTTGACTGTAGTTGCATAAACGTATTCTTGCAACTTTTCAAAAGCATTTTGGTGCCTGAAATTGTCCTGAACTTTTCGTTACTGTGGATATTTCAAAAGTTCAGCAAGCACTTTGCTCTCATCACTCCAACCTTTATTTTATTTATTGATTTGTTTATTATTAGTTTTCTGTAAAAGAAAACTATTGAGATGGCTTTGTCTGTCCGCCCTCAGATCTTAAAAATTACTGAGGCTAGAGGGCTGCAAATTGGTATGTTGATCATCCACCCTCCAATCATCAAACATCCCAAATTTCAGCCCTCTAGCCTCAGTAGTTTTTATTTTATTTAAGGTTAAAGTTAGCCATGATTGTGCGTCTGGTAACGATATAGGACAGGCCACCACCGAAAGATAGATCTATTTTCGGTGGCCTTGATTATACGCTGTACAGAAAACTCGATTGCGCTGAAGAAACTTCGGCGCATTTTATTACTTGTTTATCTAATATCTATAGAACTGCGACTTATCTGAAAGCGAAAGTTCTTCAAAAAATCTAAGATAGATTTGCCCTGCAGTGAACAACTAAACATATTATTATTATTATTATTATTATTATTATTATTATTATTATTATTATTATTATTCATGTGTACATTCATACACGAATTTGTAAAGAATATCAAATTATAATGAAAGACAGTTATGCAAATCTGCGCAAAATAAAATGTTCATATATGGAAAAGTTAATTAAAGTGTAGTCAAATGAATAAATAAATACACAAATATTCGTATAAGTAAATAGATAAATAAAAAAATAAACAAATAAACTGGCAAGCACGATGAAAACAACTTTCTCCCCACGCTATTCATAGCGCGAACACCTGTCATTAAATCGTTATTTATCAAGCCACTAACATGTAATTACGTTGCTTTATTTTTTTAGTGGGACATGCCAATATGATTATACACGACCCTGAAGTCTGCTCTTCCGGCTCAAGTAAACGAGAAGGGAAAAGATGCTTGACACGACGACTTTGGGTTAGACGTTTGTGTTTGACTGTGGAAAGATTTATGCAAATTGCCTGAGTACGAAGTGCGACCGGCGTGCGCCGAAAAGTGCTTTCATGATTGCCGTGTTTGTGCCGCTTTCAATGTCAGCCCAAAGACGCGCGCATGCGCGAACACATAATTATTATTTTTTTATGATGATGATGATGATGATTATTATTATTATTATATTATTAATTTTTTCGTTGTTGATTTTAGTTTTGACGCTCGCGTCGCAGCGCGAACACAGTTATTATTATTATTATTATTATTATTATTATTATTATTATTATTATTATTATTATTCAGAAGATGAACCCCGTTCATATGGATTAAGAGAGAGAATGAAGGGGCCATTGACTTCGGAGAAAAACATTGAATTCATGTCAGTACTCGCCATTTTTTCGTTGTTGAATTTAGTTTTGAATTAGGTATCTGGTAGTTTGTCGACTGCATTGGGACGCAGCTGTGGCAGAGATGGACTTGGGGCTAAGAAAGTTATATGTGTACTTTTGGGATGTCATGGGATATATTAGAAAAACAGATTTAAATGATGTAGAAATAAATATTGTGGACAAAATGTTTACAACAGTGTTTTTGATAGACATGAGATTGTGTTTGTGCATTGTCAAATCATCAAATCTAGACACTTCTGAAGTATAGGTTCCAGTGGGCACAGTGAGCAGAGAGAGAGAGAGAGAGAGAGAGAGAGAGAGAGAGAGAGAGAAAATGTCAAAATCAAGGGCCCAACTGACCCTGTGCATCTGGGAATTTGATGGAGGAGAGAGAGAGAGAGAGAGAGAGAGAGAGAGAGAGAGAGAGAGAGAGAGGAGAAAAACATTTAATTCCAAGATCACAAAAACCAAAATAAAAATTGGGGGGAAACCACTGCAGCATTTTATCGAAGTTCAAGGTGAGACCAAAGATTCCTTTCCTGCAGTTTAACCAAAATAAGTGGGGAGAGAAAACAAGAACTAAGGAGGAAATATTGAGAGGTTCAAGGAAACTTTTCCAAGTCGATTTGCATTGCAGCCATGTGATTTCCTCTCCTTTTTTTCTGGGGAATTTGATGAGAGAGAGAGAGAGAGAGAGAGAGAGAGAGAGAGAGAGACAGGAGGAAAGAGATTGCAGAGTCTTTATTTCCTCCTTTTTTCTGGGGAATTTGATGGAGAGAGAGAGAGAGAGAGAGAGAGAGAGAGAGAGACAGGTTCAAGGAAACGTCGCTTTTCCAAGTCGATTGCATTGCAGCCTTGGTGGTCTTTATTTCCTCTCCTTTTTTTCTGGGGAATGGAGGGAGAGAGAGAGAGAGAGAGAGAGAGAGAGAGAGAGAGAGAGTCTTTATTTCCTCCTTTTTCTGGGGAATTTGAGGAGAGAGAGAGATGGAGAGAGAGAGAGAGAGAGAAAAATTAGAAGTGGAGAGAAAGAGAGGAGAGAAATGTTTTTTGAGGGAGAGAGAGAGAGAGAGAGAGAGAGAGAGAGAGAGAGAGGAGAAAGAGAGGACATGAAAATTAAGAAGAGAAAGAGAGAGAGAGAGAGAGAGAGAGAAAATGTCGCTTTTCCAAGTCGATTGCATTGCAGAGTCTTTAGAGAGAGAGAGAGAGAGAGAGAGAGAGAAAGATTAGAGACAGAGAGAGAGAGAGAGAAAGAGAGAGAGAGGAGGAAAGAGAGGAAGATGTTTGATGGAGAGAGAGAGAGAGAGAGAGAGAGAGAAGAGAGATGAAAACAGGTTCAAGGAGGAAATGTGGTCTTTATTTCCTCTCCTTTTTCTGGGAATTTGATGGAGAGAGATGAAGAGAGAGAGAGAGAGAGAAAGAGAGAGAGAGAGAGAGAGAGAGAGAGAGAAAACTGGAAGAATTGCAGCCTTGGTGGTCTTTATTTCCTCTCCTTTTTTTCTGGGGAATTTGATGGAGAGAGAGAGAGAGAGAGAGAGAGAGAGAGAGAGATTAAGGTTCAAGGAAAGCTTTTCCAAGTAGTTTGAGAGAGAGAGAGAGAGAGAGAGAGAGAGAGAGAGAGAGAGAGAGAGAGAGACATGAAAATAAAAATTAAGGAGAAAGTGTAGTTTATTTCCTCTCCTTTTTTCTGGGAATTTGATGAGAGAGAGAGAGAGAGAGAGAGAGAGAGAGAGAGAGAGAGAGAGAGAGAGAGAGAGAGAGACAGGAGAAACTTTTCCAAAAATTGCAGCCTTGGTGGTCTTTATTTCCTCCCCTTTTTTTCTGGGGAATTTGATGGAGAGAGAGAGAGAGAGAGAGAGAGAGAGAGAGAGAGAGAGAGAGAGAGAGAGAGTGTAGTTTAACGGAGAGAGAGAGAGAGAGAGAGAGAGAGAGAGAGAGAGAGAGAGAGAGAGAGCATTGCAGCCTTGGTGGTCTTTATTTCCTCTCCTTTTTTCTGGGGAATTGATGAGAACTCAAGGAAACGTCCTTTTCCAAGATTGAGAAATGAACTTTGAAGTAGAATGATGGAGAAAGAGAGTTTTGAAAGCTTTTCCAAGTCGATTGCATTGCAGCCTTGGTGGTCTTTATTTCCTCCCTTTTTTCTGTCGCATTGCAGCCTTGGTGGTCTTTATTTCCTCCCTTTTTCTGGGGAATTTGATGAGAGAGAGAGAGAGAGAGAGAGAGAGAGAGAGAAAAAAAAAGAAAATTGGGGAGAGAGAGAAATAAGGAGGAAATGTAGTTTGATGGAGGAGAGAGAGAGAGAGAGAAAGAGAGAGAGAGAGAGAGACAGGTCTCAATGAAATCTTTTCCAAGTCGATTGCATTGCAGTCCTTGGTGGTCTTTATTTTCTTCTATTTATCACGTTATCGCAAAATTTCTTTGAGAGAGCTCAGATGAGAGAGATTGAGATGCTACATCATAAAGTGGGGAGAGAAAGAGAGAAAACTAAGGAGGAAATGTAGTTTTTTCCGATGAGAGAGAGCCGAAATGCTTTTCCAAGTCGATTGCATTGCAGCCTTTGTTTTTATTGAAAGGGAATAAATCCACCTGGGAAAACTAAGGAGGTCTTTGCAGTCGCGAACGTCTAAAAATCCTCTTCAGCCTTGGTGGTCTTTATTTTCTTTTTTTCATTGATGGAGAGAGAGAGAGAGAGAGAGAGAGATTGATGGGGAGAGAGAGAGAGAGAAAACATTGAGAGAGGAGAGAGAGATTGCTGGTTCAAGGAAACGTCGCTTTTCCAAGTCGATTGCATTGCAGCCTTGGTGGCTTTTGGTCGGAGAGAGATCCCCTTGATATTTTGAGAGAGAGAGAGAGAGAGAGAGAGAGAGAGAGAGAGAGAGAGAGAGACAGAGAAGGGCTTTTCCAAGTCATGCATTGCAGCCTTGGTGGTCTTTATTTCCTCCTTTTTTTAGAATTTGATGGAGAGAGAGAGAGAGAGAGAGAGAGAGAAGAGAGAGAGAGAGAAAACTAAGAGAGAGAGAGAGAGTTTGAGAGAGGAGAGAGAGAGAGAGAGAGAGAGAGAGAGAGAGAGAGAGAGAGAGAGAGAGAGAGAGACAGGTTCAAGGAAACGTCGCTTTTCCAAGTCGATTGCATTGCAGCCTTGGTGGTCTTTATTTATTGGGGAATTTGATAGAGATTAGAGATTATTATTAGAGAGAGAGAGAGAGAGGACAGGTTCAATGTCGCTTTCCAAATTGCATTGCAGAGTCTTTATTTCTCCCTTTTTTCTGGGAATTTGATTGGAGAGAAAGAGAGGAGAGAGAGACTAAGAGAGAGAGAGAGAGAGAGAGAGAGAGAGAGAGAGAGAGAGAGAGAGAGAGAGAGAGAGAGAGAGAGAGAGACAGGTTCAAGGAAACGTCGCTTTTCCAAGTCGATTGCATTGCAGCCTTGGTGGTCTTTATTTCCTCCCCTTTTTTTCTGGGGAATTTGATGGAGAGAGAGAGAGAGAGAGAGAGAGAGAGAGAGAGAGAGAGAGAGAGAGAGAGAGAAACATGAAAATTAGAGAGGAGAGAAAGAGAGGTGAAAACTAAGGAGGAAATGTAGTTTGATGGAGAGAGAGAGAGAGAGAGAGAGAGAGAGAGAGAGAGAGAGGGACATGAAAATTAGAGAGGAAGTGGGGAGAGAAAGAGAGGTGAAAACTAAGGAGGAAATGTAGTTTGATGGAGAGAGAGAGAGAGAGATGAAAATTAAAGAGGAAGTGGGGAGAGAAAGAGAGATGAAAACTAAGGAGGAAATGTAGTTTGATGAAAGAGAGAGAGAGAGGAAAATTGGAAGAAGTGAAGTTTGACGGAGTGAGAAGAAGAGAGAAAGAGTTGAATATTAAGGAAGGAGTGTAGTTTGACGGAGAGAGAGAGAGAGAGAGAGAGAGAGAGAGAGAGAGAGAGAGAGAGAGAGAGAGAGAGAGAGAGAGAAAATTAAGGAGAAAGTGTAGTTTAACGGAGAGAGGGAGAGAGAAACATGAAAATTAAGGGGAAGTGTAGTTTAACGGAGGAGAGAGAGAGAGAGAGAGAGAGAGAGAGAGAGAGAGAGAGCATTCTGAGAACTGGAGGAGAAATGAACTTTGAAGTAGAATGAAGAAAGAGAGTTTTGAAGATTTCAAGATTTTCAAAAAAAAAAAGGGAGAGAGAGATTCGAAAACTATATTCTCAAATAAATAATTTTGAGTCCACGTTTTTCTTCTATTTATCACTTTATCGAAAAATTTCTTTGCGTGCTCAATGCCCTCATTGCTTGCTACATCATAAACGCTCACTCTTTTCCGATGGGGCGGAAATGAATGCTTTGTTTTTATTGAAAGGGAATAAATCACCTGGGAAATCCTTTTGCAGTCGCGAACGTCTAAAAATCCTCTCCATATTTGTTTCCATCGCAATCATACTGCGTGTGAGATTGATACATTGCTGGTTATTGCTGCTTACTGCTTTTGGTCGCGTGAGATCCCCTGATATTTTTGTGGAAAGTATTATTATTATTATTATTATTATTATTATTATTATTATTATTATTATTATTATTATTGCTGCTGTTACTTGTACAGACATATGCATATGTACATATATATGTATATATGCATATAGTAGTAATAATAATAAATTTTAAAAAAATTATATATATATATATATATATATATATATATACTATGATATTTTTGTGAAAATTACTATTATTATTTTTATTATTTATTATCATTATTATTATTATTATTATTATTATTATTATTATTGCTGCTGTTACTTGTACAGACATATGCATATTTTTATATATATACAATATATATATACATTTTGATATATATATATATATATATATATATATATATATATATGTATGTATGTATGTATGTATGTATGTATGTATGTATGTATGTATGTATACACACACTTCACCGCAATCACCCAGCATTTAATTCGTATCATCCGGCATTCATGTACTGTGCTAATGTACTGGCATAAGAAACCACGGCCAAACTTCGTACCTGTAATTTCACCTTCTTCCTTTTTTCGGACTTGCTAATTCTTCCACCCTTTCTTGTGTTACCCCATGACACGCACATCCTCTTTCTCTCGTTGAAGTCAAGGCCAATAAACACGAAAAAAACATTTGTCGTTCGTTTACGTTTGTGGAGGAGAGTTTTACATAAAAAGATTAATTTCATTTTGGGTATTTCATATTTGGCAGTTAATTATGATTGAAGTGAGTCTTACGTCGAGTGGGAAACTAAATTAGATTGAATTTAAAAGCGTATTTAAGCGCGAATTGGTCAGAGTTGCCGCCGAGCGAAGCCACCTGCCACGGAGCCGGACGCTTTCCGTTCGGACTTCCCCAATAAACAACTCTTCCTTTCACTTGGCACCGGAAATACCGAGCGGCTGTTTTGGTGGGACGTGATCTGTAATCCTCGCAGAATGCCAGTGTTAGGTGTCAGCTGTATAAAAGATTGGTGACCTGGGTAGGGGAGAATAACCGCTTTTGTTTTGAACGTATTTTTTGTTGTTATTTTCTGGAGAAGGGGTATTGCGACGCAAATGATTCGCTCTAGTACCAAGGGCGTTCTTTTGGACGGATGTGTGTGTGTATATATATATATATATATATATATATATATATATATATATATATATATATATATTTATATGTATATTTTATATATATATATATATTTATATTTATATATTTATATATATATTTTATATATATATATATATATATATATATATATATATATGCATACAGTATATATGAACAAAAGTTACATCCACGAAGAAAATGTGAAACAATGAGATGTTGGGTACTTTGGTAATAAGACGAAAGTACGTAGCATCTCATTATTCCACTTTTCCTTCGTGGCTGTAACTTTGTTCGTATATTCATCGCATTTTTACCTTTTTCGTGGTTTTATATTTATATATATATATATATATATATATATATATATATATATATATATATATATATATATATATATATATATATATATATATATATATATATATATATATATATATATATATAATATGCACGCAAATGTACGTAGCCTCATGTATCAATAAACGTGAGGTTTCACATTTCACTGATTTATTAATATACACTATAAGATTACTAATGTGGATTTGTTATCACTGTATCGAGTACATCAGCATACAATAGTCACATTCACATATGTTTATACAATAAGAGTCTATGATGATAAGTCTTAGCAATTGTTACTCAATTGAGCTATTAACATAATTCTCTCTCTCTCTCTCTCTCTCTCTCTCTCTCTCTCTCTCTCTCTCATTCCGAGTGAGCGAAGCCGTGAAGGCGATGTTTATCGCAAGAAAATAGCAACAAACAACCCGAACCAGTTCGAGCCAGCCCACGCTCCACGCCCAGTGCGGGCGGGAAGTGACAAAGCTATTTATATATTACCGTATGATAAAGGTGGTCATTTTAATATTTTAGTCGCTTGGGAGAAGGGATTTTAGATCGCTCAGTAATCTTTTGTGGAATGAGGCTGCTAGCCCCACGTCCTACCGCATGGATGTGCCGACGAGATCTTGCTTTACGTGGAGTGGAGGTTACCCATCCAGGTACTGACTAGAACCGGCGTTGCTTAACTTGGATGATCGAACGAATAGTTGTGTTTAGTGATATAGCATATATGTATATATATATATATATATATATATATATATATATATATATATACATATCATATATATATATATATATATATATATATATATATATATATATATATATATATATATATATATATATATATATATATATATATATATATATATATATATATATAGAGATAGAGAGAGAGAGAGAGAGAGAGAGAGAGAGAGAGAGAGAGAGAGAGAGAGAGAGAGTCCCCACCACACTGAGGTACAACCATACATAAGTCGTATTCAGGTTCTATCTCTGTCTGTCTCTCTGTCTATATTTCGATTAAAGTTGCATCCAGGAAGCATTTGCAAATGGCTGCCCTTAATGATTCGCTCTGTGGTTTGAAGGATTTTTTATACACTGCAACACTGTCGAGAACCCAGAACGCTTTAAAGAATAATAACTTCCACATAAGTTAGTCACATGTTATTTCTCTGTAATTTTTCTCTATAAATTATACAAATTTAAAGGAGGAGGCCTTGCGAGCTTTCCGGATTCGTGAATCTATATATATATGTGTACATATAATGTACATGTATGTAATTAGATAGATAAATAGAGATAATTTTGTGGGGTTGCCAATGTACACAAGATACTTCCTCGATTCAAGAGTTGAAACTATGAATATGTGACAGTGGCCTTTGGTAGACCTTTTCGTGGGACCCAGCCGCTGATAAGGGTCAAAGCTTACTGTTTGTGTGTGTATATGTATATATATATATATATATATATATATATATATATATATATATATATATATATATATATATATATGTATATATATATATACATATACAGTATATATGTGTGTATATATATATTTTATGTGTGTCTGTATGTATGCATCTATGTATATGTGTTATCACCTCAATAACAAAAGTGATAAGAAAAGAAAAACGACTTGACCTACTGAAGCCATCAAAAACAAGGAGGGAAAGCGCGAAGTTCCTAAAAAACAAAGGAGTCGGAAGAAGTAGGAAGGAAGTGTGCGAGGAAACCAGGAAGAAGGAATGTCGGCTGGATAAACCTACAATATTGCAACAGCCGAAGGCTACGAGAGTGCAGGTTGCCATGGTGACTGGGTCAAGGCCCTGTCCAAACCCCGAATGAGCTGCTGTTGTGATCCGCAGGTCCTAAGATGCCGCCTCTTCTACCTGTATACGCCGTGACGTCACCGGTTCGGCTCGCTCCGGGAAGCGATGAGGAAGAAGTTCTTTTAGGTTTTGTGACGTTGCGAAATGCTCTTTCCTTTGCGGAGCCATATTTTTAGTTTTTTGTTTGTTTTTGTTTCTTGCAGAAATATCGTAGCTTTCGTTGTCCATTTTATTTGTTTGTTAATGATGTTATCACTAAGATAGCCAAGGAGAGGTTGACATTCAATGAATGCATATTCCTCGTTTTTTGAGATTAAACAGACTTTATGACAGCGCTGGTCATTGTTTAAAGGCGTCCAGAAAGTGTAATAAGACATTAAAGTTAATGAGAGAACTGGTGTAGACCTCTGGACTACTCCCATCTAAACGAGACATTCTTTGCAATGCAATGGCACTCTTGATCCCCCTTGATTTTCCATTTTCGAGTTTTTTTTTTCAATCGCTTCTTTCTTTCATTCTTCTTCTTCTTCTTCTTCTTCTTCTTCTTCTTCTTCTTCTTCTTCTTCTTCTTCTTCTTCTCAATGAGTGTTAGTTCTTTTAGGATACCGTTTTTCGAAATAGCTTGGGAAGTTCTATGCCATTATTATAACTTCACTGTCAGTTCCTTTCCTAAACTTCCCCCGTTGGGGGTTGGAGCCGTCAGTGCCCCTCACGCGGTACACTGTAGGCATTACTTAAGGTTCTTTGCAACGTCTCTTCGGCCCCTAGCTGCAACCCGTTTCATTCCTTTTACTGCCCCTCCTTTCATATTCTCTCTGTTCCATCTTATACTTTCCACCCTCTCCTAACAGTTGTTTCACAGTGCGACTGCGAGGTCTTCCTCCTGTTACGCTTTCAAAACCTTATTACTCCTAATTTCCCTTTCAGCGCTGAATGACCTCATACGTCCCAGCGCTTGGCCTTTGGCCTAAATTCTATGTTCCATTCCTTCCTCATCTTCTTCCCTCTGCCTGAGCGCCATAATCGTGGCCCCACGTTTCACGGATTATATTCTTCGCGTATAAATCATTTTTCCCTCCCAACACCAAATGCCAAATCGGAAGAGGCTGGCCACTTACGTCCTCGGGTGAAATCGCCCTCAATGGAGTTTTACTTGGAAAACGCCTACTGCCCCTTGAGAAATGGTTGCTGTTAGCCTTCACTGATAGTGGGAATTGAAGAGAGTGTGTAGGCTGCAAAAGTTCAAGCTCTCTCTCTCTCTCTCTCTCTCTCTCTCTCTCTCTCTCTCTCTCTCTCTCTCTCTCTCTCTCTCTCCACACTGTCCACACACATGTACATATGTACATGTGTGTATATATATATATATATATATATATATATATATATATATATATATATATATATACAGTTATATATATTGTGTGTTGTGTAAATATTTTTTTATCTTTGTGATTCATAAGAAGCTAAGAAAAAATCGTCCCTACCATCCTTATCATATTTAAATTATTTTATGTATGTATATTTTGTTGTACATATATTATATATATATATATATATATATATATATATATATATATATATATATATATATATATATATATATATATATATATATATATATATATATATATATATATATATGTATATATGAAATTATTTTCATATAAATTTTGCACCGGCGCAAAATATAATTGTGGTCCGTCCCTGACAAGAAAAGATACGAATAAAACAAAGTATAAAAGAGATATGACCTTTGTCAAATGCGTTAAATTTCCCTTGAAAATTATGATACGCTCGACGCGTCCTGCCAAAACAACAAAGTTTTTATATTACCAAAGTTACCGGGGACCGTCTTTGGAAGATTTACCAGTTAGAATTGCATTGTGTTTTAATTGATTTTCATCACATAGCGAATTTACGGAGACTTCATTTTGCCTCAGGTTAAGTTCAGAGAAATGTTAGGCCTACTTAGTTATTGGTCAGATCCGATCGTGAGTCACTTTTGAATATTTCTGTACATTATAATTTTTTTATTTTGTAAAATTATTTTTTCATTTTGTAAAATAATTCACAGAAGGGCAAACTTTCCATATTTCACTAAGAATCGTAATGGAGATTTTAGATTTTTTTATTTTGTAAAATTATTTTTTCATTTTGTAAAATAATTCACAGAAGGGCAAACATTTCCAAATTTCACTAAGAATCGCAATGGAGATTTTAAAGCACTTGCTTTGTTTTAAAAATTTAAATAAGAGTTGAAACCCAACATTATCCATTAAGAATTTCTTAACTTGAAAATCCGGAACAATTTTATCGTATACTTACGAAAGTCGAAGAGTTTAGGGGAACCTAACCTTATTGAACAACTATACTGAGAAAGACTGTAGAAATAAAGGGATCTGTGCCGTAGGTTACGGTACAGAAATATATGCAGGTACCCTTATCATCAGCGAAAATTACCTACCTGTTATAATATGCTTTATCATAGCTGGGAAGTTTCCAGGTTATTTTCTGGAAGTTTTTTTATGATTAGCAATAGAAGTTCATGCGTTTCATGAATAGGAGTACTGCAGTGTTTTAGATAGGCCAGTAGAATGAAAATTATATTTATGAAGCCTTACAGAAAAGCAGGAAATTTGGAAATTGTGATATTGTACGTAGATCATCGTAAGGTTAGCTGTTTTCCGGAGCGACAGATGACAAATGTTTTCTATCGATTGTATTGCCGGAATAAATGAGAACGCCTATATATATATATATATATATATATATATATATATATATATATATATATATATATATATATATATATATATATATATATATATATATATATATATATATGTATATATATATATATATTTCAACAGCATGAATATACAATGATATATGTATTGCCGTCAAATTTGTTTATAAAACTGTAAACTTTGCTCATTACTGACAGTCTTCTATGAAGTAGAATGTTACGAATTTATCCGTGCTACTTTTTGGTACGACTGTTTACTCCATCCATACATACATACGTTGTATACATATATGTGTATGTAATATGTATATATATATATATATATATATAAATATATGTACATATGTATGCATATGCACATACATATATACATACATATATACATGTGTGTGTGTTTGTGTATGTATGTTCATGTGTGTGTGTAGACACCCTTGTAATTACACTTAAGTATGATTATATATTTGCAAATACGCACACAAACACTAACATCTAAACGATGCGAAATAACAGGCCCTAGACGACGACGGGATGAAAATGAAGGTTGCAGGAATAATAAAGATGAAAATAATAAAAAATAATAACAACCCTTTCGTCGCGGCCTCAACGAAGGAGGAAAGCAAGGACGGGTTGCGCCAGGAGCAACCCTCGCCCCCTGTCGGTATCCTTCCCTTTGTATCCTTCCGTTGTATCCTTCCGTTCCTAAGAGGGCGTTCTTTATAATGCCCGAACCTTGACCGACGGGCGAACGTAGCTCGGAGGTTTTTAATAAGCGGTTTTGATGTCAGAATCTACCAGAAAATTGTTAGGGGAAAACATAAAAACCCTTAGGCAATAAAATTGTATTACTTGTAAAATGGAATATAAAAACTAATTTAACAGACAATGGATCACTTGTAAAATGGAATATAAAAAACTAATTTAACAGACACAGCGGATCACTTGTAAAATGGAAAATAAAAACTAATTTAACAGACACAGCGGATCACTTATAAAAATATAAAAACTAATTTAACAGAAAATCACTTGTAAAAAATTTAAAAAACCAAGTTAACAGACACAGAGGATCACTTGTAAAATGGAATATAAAAACTCAATTTAACAGACACAAGATCACTTGTAAAATGTTATATAAAAACCAAGTCAACACACACAAAGGATCACCTGTAAAATGGAATATAATCACTAAGTTAACAGACACAAAAGATCACTTGTCAAATGGAATATAAAAACTAATTTAACAGACACAAAGGATCACTTGTAAAATGGAATATAAAAACTAATTTAACAGACACAGCGGATCACTTGTAAAATGGAATTTAAAAACCAAGTTAACAGACACAGAGGATCACTTGTAAAATGGAATATAAAAACTAATTTAACAGACACAGCGGATCACTTGTAAAATGGAAAATAAAAACTAATTTAACAGACACAGCGGATCACTTGTAAAATGGAATATAAAAACCAAGTTCGCATACACAAAGGATCACTTGTAAAATGGAATATAAAAACCAAGTTCGCATACACAAAGGATCACTTGTAAAATGGAATATAAATACTAATTTAACAGACACAGGATCACTTGTAAAATGGAATATAAAAACTAATTTAAAAACAGCAGATCACTTGTAAAATGGAATATAAAATCTAATTTAACAGACACAGCGGATCACTTGTAAAATGGAATATAAAAACTAATTTAACAGACACAGCGGATCACTTGTAAAATGGAATTTAAAAACCAAGTTAACAGACACAGCGGATCACTTGTAAAATGGAATATAAAAACTAATTTAACAGACACAGCGGATCACTTAAAATGGAATAAAAACTAATTTAACAGACACAGCGGATCACTTGTAAAATGGAATTTAAAAACCAAGTTAACAACAGGATCACTTGTAAAATGGAATATAAAAACTAATTTAACAGACACAGCGGATCACTTGTAAAATGGAATATAAAAACTAATTTAACAGACACAGCGGATCACTTGTAAAATGGAATATAAAAACTAATTTAACAGACACAGCGGATCACTTGTAAAATGGAATATAAAAACCAATTTCAGACACAGGATCACTTGTAAAATGGAATATAAAAACTAATTCGAGATGCGGATCATAAAATGGAATATAAAAACAAGTAAACAGACACAAATAATCACTTGTCAAATGGAATATAAAAACTAAGTTAAACAGACACAAATGATTACTTGTCAAATGGAATACACAAACTTTATGACTTAGTGGCTCCATCATTTCATGTGACTTCTAAGAATTTTGACAAATCAGGCCTGAAGTTATTTATTATGATCTCTCATTACTGAATTTTTATTTTGAATAAGGACGACAGAACCCCAGATATAAATATAAATAAATAAAAATAAAACTGAATAAAAAAACATTAAAATCAAGACGCTATGATAATTAAATTTTACGATTTGTTAATCACTGTGTACCATCTTTAGATCTCAGAGAACCGTAATTCTCGAAGAAAAAAAAATAGTGTTAGAACGCATGAGTAGAAATAGCCTATAGTAAAGTTAATTATCCGCCTGACTAAGCAAAAAAGAGAGAGGTAGGCCTATTGGAACCGCAGGAGAAAGGAGATTCTGAAGACGGGGAAGACCTTGTTACGTCACCGAATAAAAAAAAAAAATATGTGAACTGACCTAAAAGCATTTATGTAATAGGAAAGGGTTTCTCTTGAGGATGCCAGATAGGGATTTAGTTGTTTATTCTCTCTCTCTCTCTCTCTCTCTCTCTCTCTCTCTCTCTCTCTCTCTCTCTCTCTCTCTCTCTCAAAAATCAACACTACCATGGTTGTCGTAATGGCAGTCTACGAAAGTCAATATATCAGTCACGCGCTCTCAAATTTACAACTTATATATATATATATATATATATATATATATATATATATATATATATATATATATATATATATATATATATGTATGTATGTATCTGCATATATATTATAAATATTGTAAAATATTGTATGTAAATAGTATATATGTATATATATATATATTATATGCACATTATATATATATATATATATATATATATATATATATACATATATATACACACACACACACACGCACGCACGCACGCACATACACAGAGTCAGAAGAGCACCTAGCAATTGTCACGTTTTGCGTCGCATGAAACCTACTGACATGTAGACTTGCTCAGGAAGACTTGCTCAGCCTTGAGTGGATTTGCCTCGTGGATGAACCAACCCAGAGACCTCTGGCTCATAAATCACGATTTGCAATTTGCAATTGCATATATTTTACTCAACGGCCGCCTGGAAAAAATTCAAATAAATTCCTTGGTAAAAGTGTTTTTTTTTTCTGGGATGGAAGCTTTTCGTTATTGAGGGTTGAATGAAGACCATATGAAGGAGTTCGTCGGTGCGCCTCACGCGGTACACTGTAGGCATTACTTAGGTTCTTTGCAGCGTCCCTTCGACCCCTAGCTGCAACCCCTTTCATTCGTTTTTACTGCACCTCCGTTCAAATCCCCTTCCATCTTGCTATTCACCTTCTCCTAACAGTTTTTCTTAGTGAAACTGCGAGGTTTTCCTCCTGTTACCTTTCAAACCCTTACGCAGTCAATTTCCCTTTCAGCGTTGAATGACCTTAGAGGTACCAGCGCTTGGCCTTTGGCCTAAATTCT